>NW_025960856.1:0-49246 GCF_023159225.1 Perognathus longimembris pacificus | reverse complement strand
TAATAAATTAAGTACTTCCTTGTATGGTTACAGTACTGGTAACTCCCAAAAAGAATCTGGATTGTCGTGAGGGAACAGAGAAAAAAGCTCATTTAGGACCTGCACTTACGTAGGGGGTAGGCAGCTGTATATCCGGGAGTAAACCTTCTGAGAATAAAAACAGCTGGAGCTTGTTAAGGTAATTACACAGGGGAAAGGATAATGTACTGGGAACTCCTCAGAAGAATCTGATTTGTGGTGAGGGGAGAGAGATAAAAACTCATTTAGGAACGACATGAACATGCTGCGTAGGTAGCTGTTTATCAGTAAATATCTCCAGTCAGATTAAGAAAAGCAGTAGCTTAATAAATTAAGTACTTCCTGGTATTGTTACTGTGCTGGTAACTCCCCAAAAGAATCTGGATTGTGGTGAGGGAACAGAGAAAAAAGCTCATTTAGGACCTGCACTTACGAAGGGGGTAGGCAGCTGTATATTAGGGAGTAAACCTTCTGAGAATAGAAACAGCTGGAGCTTGTTAAGGTAATTACACAGGGGAAAGGATAATGTACTGGGAACTCCTCAGAAGAATCTGATTTGTGGTGAGGGGATAGAGACAAAAGCTCATTTAGGAATGACATGAACATGCTGTCTCCACTGAGATTAAGAAAAGCAGTAGCTTAATAAATTAAGTACTTCCTGGTATGGTTACTGTACTGGTAACTCCCCAAAAGAATCTGGATTGTGGTGAAGGAACAGAGAAAAAAGCTCATTTAGGACCTGCACTTACGAAGGGGTAGGCATCAGTATATCAGGGAGTAAACCTTCTGAGAATAAAAACAGCTGGAGCTTGTTAAGGTAATTACACAGGGGCAAGGATATTGTACTGGGAACTCCTCAGAAGAATCTGATTTGTGGTGAGGGGAGAGAGATAAAAGCTCATTTAGGAAAGACATGAACATGCTGCGTAGGTAGCTGTTTATCAGTAAATATCTCCACTGAGATTAAGAAAAGCAGTAGCTTAATAAATTAAGTACTTCCTGGTATGGTTACTGTACTGGTAACTCCCCAAAAGAATCTGCATGGTGGTGAGGGAACAGAGAAAAAAGCTCATTTAGGACCTGCACTTACGAAGGGGGTAGGCAGCTGTATATGAGGGAGTATCGCTTCTGAGAATAAAAACAGCTGGAGCTTGTTAAGGTAATTACACAGGGGAAAGGATAATGTACTGGGAACTCCTCAAAAGAATCTGATTTGTGGTGAGGGTAGAGAGATAAAAGCTCATTTAGGAACAACATGAACATGCTGCATACGTAGCTGTTTATCAGTAAATATTTCCACTGAGACTAAGAAAAGCAGTAGCTTAATAAATTAAGTACTTCCTGGTATGGATACTGTACTGGTAACTCCCCAAAAGAATCGGGATTGTGGTGAGGGAACAGAGAAAAAAGCTCATTTAGGACCTGCATTACGTAGGGGTAGGAAGCTGTATATCAGGGAGTAAACCTTCTGAGAATAAAAACAGCTGGAGCTTGTTAAGGTAATTACACAGGGAAAGGATAATGTACTGGGAACTGCTCAGAAGAATCTGATTTGTGGTGAGGGGAGAGAGATAAAAGCTCATTTATGAACGACATGAACATGCTGCATCCGAAGCTGTTTATCATTAAATATCTCTACTGAGATTAAGAGAAGCAGTAGCTTAATAAATTAAGTTCTTCCTGGTATGGATACTGTACTGGTAAGTGCCCAAAAGAATCTGGATTGTGGTGAGGGAACAGAGAAAAAAGCTCATTTAGAACCTGCACTTACGAAGGGGGTAGGCAGCTGTATATCAGGGAGTAAACCTTCTGAGAATAAAAACAGCTGGAGCTTGTTAAGATAATTTCACAGGGGAAAGGATAATGTACTGGAACTCCTCAGAAGAATCTGATTTGTGGTGAGGGGAGAGAGATAAAAGCTCATTTAGGAACGACATGAACATGCTGCGTAGGTAGCTGTTTATCAGTAAATATCTCCACTGAGATTAAGAAAAGAAGTAGCTTAATAAATTAAGTACTTCCTGGTATGGTTACTGTACTGGTAACTCCCCAAAAGAACCTGGATTGTGGTGAGGGAACAGAGAAAAAAGCTCATTTAGGACCTGCACTTACGAAGGGGGTAGGCAGCTGTATATCAGGGAGTAAACCTTCTGAGAATAAAAACAGCTGGAGCTTGTTAAGGTAATTACACAGGGGCAAGGATAATGTACTGGGAACTCCTCAGAAGAATCTGATTTGTGGTGAGGGGAGAGAGATAAAAGCTCATTTATGAACGACATGAAAATGCTGCATAGGTAGCTGTTTATCAGTAAATATCTCCACTGTGATTAAGAAAAGCAGTAGCTTAATAAATTAAGTACGTCCTGGTATGGTTACTGTACTGGTAACTCCCCAAAAGAATCGGGATTGTGGTGAGGGAACAGAGAAAAAAGCTCATTTAGGACCTGCATTACGAAGGGGGTAGGCAGCTGTATATCAGGGAGTAAACCTTCTGAGAATAAAAACAGCTGGAGCTTGTTAAGGTAATTACACAGGGGAAAGGGTAATGTACTGGGAACTCCTCAGAAGAATCTGATTTGTGGTGAGGGGAGAGAGATAAAAGCTCATTAAGGAACGACATGAACATGCTGCATCCGTAGCTGTTTATCATTAAATATCTCCACTGAGATTAAGAGAAGCAGTAGCTTAATAAATTAAGTTCTTCCTGGTATGGATACTGTACTGGTAACTCCCCAAAAGATTCTGGATTGTGGTGAGGGAACAGAGAAAAAAGCTCATTTAGGACCTGCACTTACGAAGGGGGTAGGCAGCTGTATATCAGGGAATAAACCTTCTGAGAATAAAAACAGCTGGAGCTTGTTAACGTAATTTCACAGGGGAAAGTATAATGTACTGGGAACTCCTCAGAAGAATCTGATTTGTGGTGAGGGGAGAGAGATAAAAGCTCATTTAGGAACGACATGTACATGCTGCGTAGGTAGCTGTTTATCAGTAAAGATCTCCACTGAGATTAAGAAAAGCAGAAGCTTAATAAATTAAGTATTTCCTGGTATGGTTACTGTACTGGTAACTCCCCAAAAGAATCTGGATTGTGGTGAGGGAACAGAGAAAAAAGCTCATTTAGGACCTGCACTTACGAAGGGGGTAGGCAGCTGTATATCAGGGAGTAAACCTTCTGAGAATAAAAACAGCTGGAGCTTGTTAAGGTAATTACACAGGGGAAAGGATAATGTACTGGGAACTCCTCATAAGAATCTGATTTGTGGTGAGGGGAGAGAGATAAAAGCTCCTTTAGGAACGACATGAACATGCTGCGTAGGTAGCTGTTTATCAGTAAATATCTCCAGTCAGATTAAGAAAAGCAGTAGCTTAATAAATTAAGTACTTCCTGGTATTGTTACTGTGCTGGTAACTCCCCAAAAGAATCTGGATTGTGGTGAGGGAACAGAGAAAAAAGCTTATTTAGGACCTGCACTTACGAAGGGGGTAGGCAGCTGTATATTAGGGAGTAAACCTTCTGAGAATAGAAACAGCTGGAGCTTGTTAAGGTAATTACACAGGGGAAAGGATAATGTACTGGGAACTCCTCAGAAGAATCTGATTTGTGGTGAGGGGATAGAGACAAAAGCTCATTTAGGAATGACATGAACATGCTGTCTCCACTGAGATTAAGAAAAGCAGTAGCTTAATAAATTAAGTACTTCCTGGTATGGTTACTGTACTGGTAACTCCCCAAAAGAATCTGGATTGTGGTGAAGGAACAGAGAAAAAAGCTCATTTAGGACCTGCACTTACGAAGGGGGTAGGCATCAGTATATCAGGGAGTAAACCTTCTGAGAATAAAAACAGCTGGAGCTTGTTAAGGTAATTACACAGGGGCAAGGATATTGTACTGGGAACTCCTCAGAAGAATCTGATTTGTGGTGAGGGGAGAGAGATAAAAGCTCATTTAGGAACGACATGAACATGCTGCGTAGGTAGCTGTTTATCAGTAAATATCTCCACTGAGATTAAGAAAAGCAGTAGCTTAATAAATTAAGTACTTCCTGGTATGGTTACTGTACTGGTAACTCCCCAAAAGAATCTGCATGGTGGTGAGGGAACAGAGAAAAAAGCTCATTTAGGACCTGCACTTACGAAGGGGGTAGGCAGCTGTATATGAGGGAGTATCGCTTCTGAGAATAAAAACAGCTGGAGCTTGTTAAGGTAATTACACAGGGGAAAGGATAATGTACTGGGAACTCCTCAAAAGAATCTGATTTGTGGTGAGGGTAGAGAGATAAAAGCTCATTTAGGAACAACATGAACATGCTGCATACGTAGCTGTTTATCAGTAAATATTTCCACTGAGATTAAGAAAAGCAGTAGCTTAATAAATTAAGTACTTCCTGGTATGGATACTGTACTGGTAACTCCCCAAAAGAATCTGGATTGTGGTGAGGAAACAGAGAAAAAAGCTCATTTAGGACCTGCATTACGAAGGGGGTAGGAAGCTGTATATCAGGGAGTAAACCTTCTGAGAATAAAAACAGCTGGAGCTTGTTAAGGTAATTACACAGGGGAAAGGATAATGTACTGGAACTCCTCAGAAGAATCTGATTTGTGGTGAGGGGAGAGAGATAAAAGCTCATTTATGAACGACATGAACATGCTGCATCCGAAGCTGTTTATCATTAAATATCTCTACTGAGATTAAGAGAAGCAGTAGCTTAATAAATTAAGTTCTTCCTGGTATGGATACTGTACTGGTAACTGCCCAAAAGAATCTGGATTGTGGTGAGGGAACAGAGAAAAAAGCTCATTTAGAACCTGCACTTACGAAGGGGGTAGGCAGCTGTATATCAGGGAGTAAACCTTCTGAGAATAAAAACAGCTGGAGCTTGTTAAGATAATTTCACAGGGGATAGAATAATGTACTGGAACTCCTCAGAAGAATCTGATTTGTGGTGAGGGGAGAGAGAAAAAAGCTCATTTAGGAACGACATGAACATGCTGCGTAGGTAGCTGTTTATCAGTAAATATCTCCACTGAGATTAAGAAAAGCAGTAGCTTAATAAATTAAGTACTTCCTGGTATGGTTACTGTACTGGTAACTCCCCAAAAGAATCTGGATTGTGGTGAGGGAACAGAGAAAAAAGCTCATTTAGGACCTGCACTTACGAAGGGGGTAGGCAGCTGTATATCAGGGAGTAAACCTTCTGAGAATAAAAACAGCTGGAGCTTGTTAAGGTAATTACACAGGGGCAAGGATAATGTACTGGGAACTCCTCAGATGAATCTGATTTGTGGTGAGGGGAGAGAGATAAAAGCTCATTTATGAACGACATGAAAATGCTGCATAGGTAGCTGTTTATCAGTAAATATCTCCACTGTGATTAAGAAAAGCAGTAGCTTAATAAATTAAGTACGTCCTGGTATGGTTACTGTACTGGTAACTCCCCAAAAGAATCGGGATTGTGGTGAGGGAACAGAGAAAAAAGCTCATTTAGGACCTGCATTACGAAGGGGGTAGGCAGCTGTATATCAGGGAGTAAACCTTCTGAGAATAAAAACAGCTGGAGCTTGTTAAGGTAATTACACAGGGGAAAGGGTAATGTACTGGGAACTCCTCAGAAGAATCTGATTTGTGGTGAGGGGAGAGAGATAGAAGCTCATTAAGGAACGACATGAACATGCTGCATCCGTAGCTGTTTATCATTAAATATCTCCACTGAGATTAAGAGAAGCAGTAGCTTAATAAATTAAGTTCTTCCTGGTATGGATACTGTACTGGTAACTCCCCAAAAGAATCTGGATTGTGGTGAGGGAACAGAGAAAAAAGCTCATTTAGGACCTGCACTTACGAAGGGGGTAGGCAGCTGTATATCAGGGAATAAACCTTCTGAGAATAAAAACAGCTGGAGCTTGTTAACGTAATTACACAGGGGAAAGGATAAAGTACTGGGAACTCCTCAGAAGAATCTGATTTGTGGTGAGGGGAGAAAGATAAAAGCTCATTTAGGAACGACATGAACATGCTCCGTAGGTAGCTGTTTATCAGTAAAGATCTCCACTGAGATTAAGAAAAGCAGTAGCTTAATAAATTAAGTATTTCCTGGTATGGTTACTGCACTGGTAACTCCCCAAAAGAATCTGGATTGTGGTGAGGGAACAGAGAAAAAAGCTCATTTAGGACCTGCACTTACGAAGGGGGTAGGCAGCTGTATATCAGGGAGTAAACCTTCTGAGAATAAAAACAGCTGGAGCTTGTTAAGGTAATTACACAGGGGAAAGGATAATGTACTGGGAACTCCTCAGAAGAATCTGATTTGTGGTGAGGGGAGAGAGATAAAAGCTCCTTTAGGAACGACATGAACATGCTGCGTAGGTAGCTGTTTATCAGTAAATATCTCCACTGAGATTAAGAAAAGCAGTAGCTTAATAAATTAAGTACTTCCTGGTATGGTTACTGTACTGGTAACTCCCCAAAAGAATCTGGATTGTGGTGAGGGAACAGGGAAAAAAGCTCATTTAGGACCTGCACTTACGAAGGGGGTAGGCAGCTGTATATCCGGGAGTAAACCTTCTGAGAATAAAAACAGCTGGAGCTTGTTAAGGTAATTACACAGGGGAAAGGATAATGTACTGGGAACTCCTCAGAAGAATCTGATTTGTGGTGAGGGGAGAGATAAAAGCTCATTTAGGTACGACATGAACATGCTGCGTAGATAGCTGTTTATCAGTAAATATCTCCACTGAGATTAAGCAAAGCAGTAGCTTAATAAATTAAGTACTTCCTTGTATTGTTACTGTACTGGTAACTCCCCAAAAGAATCTGGATTGTGGTGAGGGAACAGAGAAAAAAGCTCATTTAGGACCTGCACTTACGTAGGGGGTAGGCAGCTCTATATCAGGGAGTAAACCTTCTGAGAATAAAAACACCTGGAGCTTGTTAAGGTAATTACACAGGGGAAAGGATAATGTACTGGGAACTCCTCAGAAGAATGTGATTTGTGGTGAGGGGAGAGAGATAAAAACTCATTTAGGAACGACATGAACATGCTGCGTAGGTAGCTGTTTATCAGTAAATATCTCCAGTCAGATTAAGAAAAGCAGTAGCTTAATAAATTAAGTACTTCCTGGTATTGTTACTGTGCTGGTAACTCCCCAAAAGAATCTGGATTGTGGTGAGGGAACAGAGAAAAAAGCTCATTTAGGACCTGCACTTACGAAGGGGGTAGGCAGCTGTATATTAGGGAGTAAACCTTCTGAGAATAGAAACAGCTGGAGCTTGTTAAGGTAATTCCACAGGGGAAAGGATAATGTACTGGGAACTCCTCAGAAGAATCTGATTTGTGGTGAGGGGATAGAGATAAAAGCTCATTTAGGAATGACATGAACATGCTGTCTCCACTGAGATTAAGAAAAGCAGTAGCTTAATAAATTAAGTACTTCCTGGTATGGTTACTGTACTGGTAACTCCCCAAAAGAATCTGGATTGTGGTGAAGGAACAGAGAAAAAAGCTCATTTAGGACCTGCACTTACGAAGGGGGTAGGCATCAGTATATCAGGGAGTAAACCTTCTGAGAATAAAAACAGCTGGAGCTTGTTAAGGTAATTACACAGGGGCAAGGATATTGTACTGGGAACTCCTCAGAAGAATCTGATTTGTGGTGAGGGGAGAGAGATAAAAGCTCATTTAGGAACGACATGAACATGCTGCGTAGGTAGCTGTTTATCAGTAAATATCTCCACTGAGATTAAGAAAAGCAGTAGCTTAATAAATTAAGTACTTCCTGGTATGGTTACTGTACTGGTAACTCCCCAAAAGAATCTGGATTGTGGTGAGGGAACAGAGAAAAAAGCTCATTCAGGACCTGCACTTACGAAGGGGGTAGGCAGCTGTATATCAGGGAGTAAACCTTCTGAGAATAAAAACAGCTAGAGCGTGTTAAGGTAATTACACAGGGGAAAGGATAATGTACTGGGAACTCCACAGAAGAATCTGATTTGTGGTGAGGGGAGAGAGATAAAAGCTCATTTAGGAACGACATGAACATGCTGCGTAGGTAGCTGTTTATCAGTAAATATCTCCACTGAGATTAAGAAAAGCAGTAGCTTAATAAATTAAGTACTTCCTGGTATGGTTACTGTACTGGTAACTCCCCAAAAGAATCTGGATTGTGGTGAGGGAACAGAGAAAAAAGCTCATTTAGGACCTGCACTTACGAAGGGGGTAGGCAGCTGTATATCAGGGAGTAAACCTTCTGAGAATAAAAACAGCTGGAGCTTGTTAAGGTAATTACACAGGGGCAAGGATAATGTACTGGGAACTCCTCAGATGAATCTGATTTGTGGTGAGGGGAGAGAGATAAAAGCTCATTTAGGAACGACATGAACATGCTGCGTAGGTAGCTGTTTATCAGTAAATATCTCCAGTGAGATTAAGAAAAGCAGTAGCGGGGCTGGAGATATACCCTAGTGGCAAGAGTGCCTACCTCGGATACACGAGGCCCTAGGTTCGATTCCCAAGACCACATATACAGAAAAAACGGCCAGAAGCGGCGCTGTGGCTCAAGTGGCAGAGTGCAAGCCTTGAGCGGGAAGAAGCCAGGGACAGGGCTCAGGCCCTGAGTCCAAGGCCCAGGAATGGCAAAAAAAAAAAAAGAAAAGCAGTAGCTTAATAAATTAAGTACTTCCTGGTATGGTTACTGTACTGGTAACTCCCCAAAAGAATCTGGATTGTGGTGAGGGAACAGAGAAAAAAGCTCATTTAGGACCTGCACTTACGAAGGGGGTAGGCAGCTATATATCAGGGAGTAAAACTTCTGAGAATAAAAACAGCTGGAGCTTGTTAAGGTAATTACACAGGGGAAAGGATAATGTACTGGGAACTCCTCAGAAGAATCTGATTTGTGGTGAGGGGTGAGAGATAAAAGCTCATTTAGGAACGACATGAACATGCTGCGTAGGTAGCTGTTTATCAGTAAATATCTCCACTGAGATTAAGAAAAGCAGAAGCTTAATAAATTAAGTACTTCCTGGTATGGTTACTGTACTGGTAACTCCCCAAAAGAATCTGGATTGTGGTGAGGGAACAGAAAAAAAAGCTCATTTATGACCTGCTCTTACGAAGGGGTTAGGCAGCTGTATATCAGGGAGTAAACCTTCTGAGAATAGAAACAGCTGGAGCTTGTTAAGGTAATTACACAGGGGAAAGGATAATGTATGGGAACTCCTCGGAAGAATCTGATTTGTGGTGAGGGGAAAGAGATAAAAGCTAATTTTGGAACGACATGAACATGCTGCGTAGGTAGCTGTTTATCAGTAAATATCTCCACTGAGATTAAGAAAAGCAGTAGCTTAAGAAATTAAGTACTTCCTGGTATGGTTACTGTACTGGTAACTCCCCAAAAGAATCTGGACTGTGGTGAGGGAACAGAGAAAAAAGCTCATTTAGACCTGCACTTACGAAGGGGGTAGGCAGCTGTATATCAGGGAGTAAACCTTCTGAGAATAAAAACAGCTGGAGCTTGTTAAGGTAATTACACAAGGGCAAGGATAATGTACTGGGAACTCCTCAGAAGAATCTAATTTGTGCTGAGGGGAGAGAAACAAAAGCTCATTTAGGAACGGCATGAACATGCTGCATAGGTAGCTGTTTATCAGTAAATATCTCCACTGAGATTAAGAAAAGCAGTAGCTTAATAAATTAAATACTTCCTGGTATGGTTACTGTACTGGTAACTCCCCAAAAGAATCTGGATTGTGCTGAGGGAACAGAGAAAAAAGCTCATTTAGGACCTGCACTTACGAAGGGGGTCGGCAGCTGTATATCAGGGAGTAAACCTTCTGAGAATAAAAACAGCTGGAGCTTGTTAAGGTAATTACACAGGGGAAAGGATAATGTACTGGGAACTCCTCAGAAGAATCTGATTTGTGGTGAGGGGAGAGAGATAAAAGCTCATTTGAGAACGACATGAACAAGCTGCGTAGGTAGCTGTTTATCAGTAAATATCTCCACTGAGATTAAGAAAAGGAGTAGCTTAATAAATTAAGTACTTCCTGGTATGGTTACTGTACTGGTAACTCCCCAAAAGAATCTTGATTGTGGTGAGGGAACAGAGAAAAAAGCTCATTTAGGACCTGCACTTACGAAGGGGGTAGGCAGCTGTATATCAGGGAGTAAACCTTCTGAGAATAAAAACAGCTGTAGCTTGTTAAGGTAATTACACATGGGAAAGGATAATGTACTGAGAACTCCTCAGAAGAATCTTACTTGTGGTGAGGGGAGAGAGATAAAAGCTCATTTAGGAACGACATGAACATGCTGCGTAGGTAGCTGTTTATCAGTAAATATCTCCACTGAGATTAAGAAAAGCAGTAGCTTAATAAATTAAGTACTTCCTGGTATGGTTACTGTACTGGTAACTCCCCAACAGAATCTGGATTGTGGTGAGGGAACAGAGAAAAAAGCTCATTTAGGACCTGCACTTACGAAGGTTGTAGGCCACTGTATATCAGGGAGTAAACCTTCTGAGAATAAAAACAGCTGGAGCTTGTTAAGGTACTTACACAGGGGAAAGGATAATGTACTGGGAACTCCTCAGAAGAGTCTGATTTGTGGTGAGGGGAGAGAGATAAAAGCTCATTTAGGAACGACATGAACATGCTGCGTAGGTAGCTGTTTATCAGTAAATATCTCCACTGAGATTAAGAAAAGCAGTAGCTTAATAAATTAAGTACTTCCTGGTATGGTTTCTGTACTGGTAACTCCCCAAAAGAATCTGGATTGGGGAGAGGGAACAGAGAAAAAAGCTCATGTAGGACCTGCACTTACCAAGGGTGTAGGCAGCTGTATATCAGGGAGTAAACCTTCTGAGAATAAAAACAGCTGGAGCTTGTTAAGGTAATTACACAGGGGAAAGGATAATGTATGGGAACTCCTCGGAAGAATCTGATTTGTGGTGAGGGGAAAGAGATAAAAGCTAATTTAGGAACGACATGAACATGCTGCGTAGGTAGCTGTTTATCAGTAAATATCTCCACTGAGATTAAGAAAAGCAGTAGCTTAAGAAATTAAGTACTTCCTGGTATGGTTACTGTACTGGTAACTCCCCAAAAGAATCTGGATTGTGGTGAGGGAACAGAGAAAAAAGCTCATTTAAGACCTGCACTTACGAAGGGGGTAGGCAGCTGTATATCAGGGAGTAAACCTTCTGAGAATAAAAACAGCTGGAGCTTGTTAAGGTAATTACCCAGGGGAAAGGATAATGTACTGGGAACTCCTCAGTAGAATCTGATTTGTGGTGAGGGGAGAGAGATAAAAGCTCCTTTAGGAACGACATGAACATGCTGCGTAGGTAGCTGTTTATCAGTAAATATCTCCACTGAGATTAAGAAAAGCAGTAGCTTAATAAATTAAGTACTTCCTGGTATGGTTACTGTACTGGTAACTCCCCAAAAGAATCTGGATTGTGGTGAGGGAACAGAGAAAAAAGCTCATTTAGACCTGCACTTACGAAGGGGGGAGGCAGCTGTATATCAGGGAGTAAACCTTCTGAGAATAGAAACAGCTTGAGCTTGTTAAGGTAATTACACAGGGGAAAGGATAATGTACTGGGAACTCCTCAGAAGAATCTGATTTGTGGTGAGGGGAGAGAGATAAAAGCTCATTTAGGAACGACATGAACATGCTGCGTAAGCAGCTGTTTATCAGTAAATATCTCCACTGAGATTAAGAAAAGCAGTAGCTTAATAAATTAAGTACTTCCTGGTATGGTTACTGTACTGGTAACTCCGCAAAAGAATCTGGATTGTGGTGAGGGAACAGAGAAAAAAGCTCATTTAGGACCTGCACTTACGAAGGGGGTAGGCAGCTGTATATCAGGGAGTAAACCATCTGAGAATAAAAACAGCTGGAGTTTGTTAAGGTAATTACACAGGGGAAAGGATAATGTACTGGGAACTCCTCAGAAGAATCTGATTTGTGGTGAGGGGAGAGAGATAAAAGCTCATTTAGGAACGACATGAACATGCTGCATACGTAGCTGTTTATCAGTAAATATCTCCACTGAGATTAAGAAAAGCAGTAGCTTAATAAATTAAGTACTTCCAGGTATGGTTACTGTACTGGTAACTCCCCAAAAGAATCTGGATTGTGGTGAGGGAACAGAGAAAAAAGCTCATTAAAGAACTGCACTTACGAAGGGGTTAAGCAGCTGTATATCAGGGAGTAAACCTTCTGAGAATAAAAACAGCTGGAGCTTGTTAAGGTAATTACACAGGGGAAAGGATAATGTACTGGGAACTCCTCAGAAGAATCTGATTTGTGGTGAGGGGAGAGAGATAAAAGCTCATTTGGGAACGACATGAACAAGCTGCGTACGTAGCTGTTTATCAGTAAATATCTCCACTGAGATTAAGAAAAGCAGTAGGTTAATAAATTAAGTACTTCCTGGTATGGTTCCTGTACTGGTAACTCCCCAAAAGAATCTGGATTGTAGTGAGGGAACAGAGAAAAACCTCATTTAGGACCTGCACTTACGAAGGGGGTAGGCAGCTGTATATCAGGGAGTAAACCTTCTGAGAATAAAAACAGCTGGAGTTTGTTAAGGTAATTACACAGGGGAAAGGATAATGTACTGGGAACTCCTCAGAAGAATCTGATTTGTGGTGAGGGGAGACAGATAAAAGCTCAATTAGGAACGACATGAACATGCTGCGTAGGTAGCTGTTTATCAGTAAATATCTCCACTGAGATTAAGCAAAGCAGTAGCTTAATAAATTAAGTACTTCCTAGTATGCTTACAGTACTGGTAACTCCCCAAAAGAATCTGGATTGTGGTGAGGGAACAGAGAAAAAAGCTCATTTAGGACCTGCACTTACGAAGGGGGTCGGCAGCTGTATATCAGGGAGTAAACCTTCTGAGAATAAAAACAACTGGAGCTTGTTAAGGTAATTACACAGGGGAAAGGATAATGTACTGGGAACTCCTCAGAAGAATCTGATTTGTGGTGAGGGGAGAGAGATAAAAGCTCATTTGAGAAAGACATGAACAAGCTGCGTAGGTAGCTGTTTATCAGTAAATATCTCCACTGAGATTAAGAAAAGCAGTAGCTTAATAAATTAAGTACTTCCTGGTATGGTTACTGTACTGGTAACTCCCCAAAAGAATCTTGATTGTGGTGAGGGAACAGAGAAAAAAGCTCATTTAGGACCTGCACTTACGAAGGGGGTAGGCAGCTGTATATCAGGGAGTAAACCTTCTGAGAATAAAAACAGCTGTAGCTTGTTAAGGTAATTACACAGGGGAAAGGATAATGTACTGAGAACTCCTCAGAAGAATCTTACTTGTGGTGAGGGGAGAGAGATAAAAGCTCATTTAGGAACGACATGAACATGCTGCGTAGGTAGCTGTTTATCAGTAAATATCTCCACTGAGATTAAGAAAAGCAGTAGCTTAATAAATTAAGTACTTCCTGGTATGGTTACTGTACTTGTAACTCCCCAAAAGAATCTGGATTGTGGTGAGGGAACAGAGAAAAAAGCTCATTTAGACCTGCACTTACGAAGGGGGTAGGCAGCTGTATATCAGGGAGTAAACCTTCTGAGAAGAGAAACAGCTGGAGCTTGTTAAGGTAATTACACAGGGGAAAGGATAATGTACTGGGAACTCCTCAGAAGAATCTGATTTGTGGTGAGGGGAGAGAGATAAAAGCTCATTTAGGAACGACATGAACATGCTGCGTAAGCAGCTGTTTATCAGTAAATATCTCCACTGAGATTAAGAAAAGCAGTAGCTTAATAAATTAAGTACTTCCTGGTATGGTTACTGTACTGGTAACTCCCCAAAAGAATCTGGATTGTGGTGAGGGAACAGAGAAAAAAGCTCATTTAGGACCTGCACTTACGAAGGGGTTAGGCAGCTGTATATCAGGGAGTAAACCATCTGAGAATAAAAACAGCTGGAGTTTGTTAAGGTAATTACACAGGGGAAAGGATAATGTACTGGGAACTCCTCATAAGAATCTGATTTGTGGTGAGGGGAGAGAGATAAAAGCTCATTTGGGAACGATATGAACAAGCTGCGTACGTAGCTGTTTATCAGTAAATATCTCCACTGAGATTAAGAAAAGCAGTAGGTTAATAAATTAAGTACTTCCTGGTATGGTTCCTGTACTGGTAACTCCCCAAAAGAATCTGGATTGTAGTGAGGGAACAGAGAAAAACCTCATTTAGGACCTGCACTTACGAAGGGGGTAGGCAGCTGTATATCAGGGAGTAAACCTTCTGAGAATAAAAACAGCTGGAGCTTGTTAAGGTAATTACACAGGGGAAAGGATAATGTACTGGGAACTCCTCAGAAGAATCTGATTTGTGGTGAGGGGAGAGAGATAAAAGCTCATTTAGGAACGACATGAACATGCTGCGTAGGTAGCTGTTTATCAGTAAATATCTCCACTGAGATTAAGCAAAGCAGTAGCTTAATAAATTAAGTACTTCCTAGTATGCTTACAGTACTGGTAACTCCCCAAAAGAATCTGGATTGTGGTGAGGGAACAGAGAAAAAAGCTCATTTAGGACCTGCACTTACGAAGGGGGTAGGCAGCTGTATATCAGGGAGTAAACCTTCTGAGAATAAAAACAGCTGGAGCTTGTTAAGGTAATTACACAAGGGCAAGGATAATGTACTGGGAACTCCTCAGAAGAATCTAATTTGTGCTGAGGGGAGAGAGACAAAAGCTCATTTAGGAACGGCATGAACATGCTGCATAGGTAGCTGTTTATCAGTAAATATCTCCACTGAGATTAAGAAAAGCAGTAGCTTAATAAATTAAGTACTTCCTGGTATGGTTACTGTACTGGTAACTCCCCAAAAGAATCTTGATTGTGGTGAGGGAACAGAGAAAAAAGCTCATTTAGGACCTGCACTTACGAAGGGGGTAGGCAGCTGTATATCAGGGAGTAAACCTTCTGAGAATAAAAACAGCAGGAGCTTGTTAAGTTAATTACACAGGGGAAAGGATAATGTACTGGGAACTCCTCAGATCAATCAGATTTGTGGTGAGGGGAGAGAGAAAAAATCTCATTTAGGAACGACATGAACATGCTGTCTCCACTGAGATTAAGAAAAGCAGTAGCTTAATAAATTAAGTACTTCCTGGTATGGTTACTGTACTGGTAACTTTCCAAAAGAATCTGCATTGTGGTGAGGGAACAGAGAAAAAAGCTCATTTATGACCTGCACTTACGAAGGGGGTAGGCAGCTGTATATCAGGGAGTAAACCTTCTGAGAATAAAAACAGCTGGAGCTTGTTAAGGTAATTACACAGGGGAAAGGATAATGTACTGGGAACTCCTCACAAGAATCTGATTTGTGGTGAGGGGAGAGAGATAAAAGCTCATTTAGGAACGACATGAACATGCTGCGTAGGTAGCTGTTTATCAGTAAATATCTCCATTGAGATTAAGAAAAGCAGTAGCTTAATAAATTAAGTACTTCCTGGTATGGTTACTGTACTGGTAACTCCCCAAAAGAATCTGGATTGTGGTGAGGGAACAGAGAAAAAAGCTCATTTAGGACCTGCACTTCCGAACGGGGTAGGCAGCTGTATATCAGGGAGTAAAACTTTTCAGTATAAAAACAGCTGGAGCTTGTTAAGGTAATTACACAGGGGAAAGGATAATGTACTGGGAACTCCTCAGAAGAATCTGATTTGTGGTGAGGGGAGAGAGATAAAAGCTCATTTAGGAACGACATGAACATGCTGCGTAGGTAGCTGTTTATCAGTAAATATCGACACTGAGATTAAGAAAAGCAGTAGCTTAATAAATTAAGTACTTCCTCATATGGTTACTGCACTGGTAACTCCCCCAAAGAATCTGGATTGTGGTGAGGGAACAGAGAAAAAAGCTCATTTAGGACCTGCACTTACGAAGGGGGTAGGCAGCTGTATATCAGGGAGTATCACTTCTGAGAATAAAAACAGCTTTAGCTTGTTAAGGTAATTACACAGGGGAAAGGATAATGTACTGGGAACTCCTCAGAAGAATCTGATTTGTGGTGAGGGGAGAGAGATAAAAGCTCATTAAGAACGACATGAACATGCTGCATATGTAGCTGTTTATCAGTAAATATCTCCACTGAGATTAAGAAAAGCAGTAGTTTAGTAAATTAAGTACTTCCTGGTATGGATACTGTACTGGTAACTCCCCAAAAGAATCTGGATTGTGGTGAGGGAACAGAGAAAAAAGCTCATTTAGGAACGACATGAACATGCTGCATAGGTAGCTGTTTATCAGTAAATATCTCCACTGAGATTAAGAAAAGCAGTAGCTTAATAAATTAAGTACTTCCTGGTATGGTTACTGAACTGGTACCTCCCCAAAAGAACCTGGATTGTGGTGAGGGAACAGAGAAAAAAGCTCATTATTACCTGCCCTTACGAAGGGGGTAGGCAGCTGTATATCAGGGAGTAAACCTTCTGAGAATAAAAACAGCTGGAGCTTGTTAAGGTAATTACACAGGTAACAGGATAATGTACTGGGAACTCCTCAGAAGAATCTGATTTGTGGTGAGGGGAGAGAGATAAAAGCTCATTTAGGAACGACATGAACATGCTGCGTAGGTAGCTGTTCATCAGTAAATATCTCCACTGAGATTAAGGAAAGCAGTAGCTTAATAAATTAAGTACTTCCTGGTATGGTTACTGTACTGGTAATGCCCAAAAGAATCTGGATTGTGGTGAGGGAACAAGGAAAAAAGCTCATTTAGGACCTGCACTTACGAAGGGGGTAGGCAGCAGTATATCAGGGAGTAAACCTTCTGAGAATAAAAGGAGCATGAGCTTGTTAAGTTAATTATACAGGGGAAAGGATAATGTACTGGAATTCCTCAGAAAATCTGATTTGGGGTGAGGGGAGAGAGATAAAAGCTCATTTAGAACGACATGAACATGCTGCGTACATTGCTGTTTATCAGTAAATATCTCCACTGAGATTAAGAAAAGCAGTAGCTTAATAAATTAAGTACTTCCTGGTATGGTTACTGTACTGGTAACTCCCCAAAAGAATCTGGATTGTGGTGAGGGAACAGAGAAAAAAGCTCATTTAGGACCTGCACTTCCGAACGGGGTAGGCAGCTGTATATCAGGGAGTAAAACTTTTCAGTATAAAAACAGCTGGAGCTTGTTAAGGTAATTACACAGGGGAAAGGATAATGTACTGGGAACTCCTCAGAAGAATCTGATTTGTGGTGAGGGGAGAGAGATAAAAGCTCATTTAGGAACGACATGAACATGCTGCGTAGGTAGCTGTTTATCAGTAAATATCGACACTGAGATTAAGAAAAGCAGTAGCTTAATAAATTAAGTACTTCCTCATATGGTTACTGCACTGGTAACTCCCCCAAAGAATCTGGATTGTGGTGAGGGAACAGAGAAAAAAGCTCATTTAGGACCTGCACTTACGAAGGGGGTAGGCAGCTGTATATCAGGGAGTATCACTTCTGAGAATAAAAACAGCTTTAGCTTGTTAAGGTAATTACACAGGGGAAAGGATAATGTACTGGGAACTCCTCAGAAGAATCTGATTTGTGGTGAGGGGAGAGAGATAAAAGCTCATTAAGAACGACATGAACATGCTGCATATGTAGTTGTTTATCAGTAAATATCTCCACTGAGATTAAGAAAAGCAGTAGTTTAATAAATTAAGTACTTCCTGGTATGGATACTGTACTGGTAACTCCCCAAAAGAATCTGGATTGTGGTGAGGGAACAGAGAAAAAAGCTCATTTAGGAACGACATGAACATGCTGCATAGGTAGCTGTTTATCAGTAAATATCTCCACTGAGATTAAGAAAAGCAGTAGCTTAATAAATTAAGTACTTCCTGGTATGGTTACTGAACTAGTACCTCCCCAAAAGAACCTGGATTGTGGTGAGGGAACAGAGAAAAAAGCTCATTATTACCTGCCCTTACGAAGGGGGTAGGCAGCTGTATATGAGGGAGTAAACCTTCTGAGAATAAAAACAGCTGGAGCTTGTTAAGGTAATTACACAGGTGATAGGATAATGTACTGGGAACTCCTCAGAAGAATCTGATTTGTGGTGAGGGGAGAGAGATAAAAGCTCATTTAGGAACGACATGAACATGCTGCGTAGGTAGCTGTTCATCAGTAAATATCTCCATTGAGATTAAGGAAAGCAGTAGCTTAATAAATTAAGTACTTCCTGGTATGGTTACTGTACTGGTAATTCCCCAAAAGAATCTGGATTGTGGTGAGGGAACAGAGAAAAAAGCTCATTTAGGACCTGCACTTACGAAGGGGGTAGGCAGCAGTATATCAGGGAGTAAACCTTCTGAGAATAAAAGGAGCTGGAGCTTGTTAAGTTAATTATACAGGGGAAAGGATAATGTACTGGAATTCCTCAGAAGAATCTGATTTGGGGTGAGGGGAGAGAGATAAAAGCTCATTTAGAACGACATGAACATGCTGCGTACATTGCTGTTTATCAGTAAATATCTCCACTGAGATTAAGAAAAGCAGTAGCTTAATAAATTAAGTACTTCCTGGTATGGTTACTGTACTGGTAACTCCCCAAAAGAATCTGGATTGTGGTGAGGGAACAGAGAAAAAAGCTCATTTAGGACCTGCACTTACGAAGGGGTTAGGCAGCTGTATATCAGGGAGTAAACCTTCTGAGAATAAAAACAGCTGGAGCTTGTTAAGGTAATTACACAGGGGAAAGGATAATGTACTGAGAACTCCTCAGAAGAATCTGATTTGTGGTGAGGGGAGAGAGATAAAAGCTCATTTAGGAACGACATGAACATGCTGCGTAGGTAGCTATTTATCAGTAAATATCTCCACTGAGATTAAGAAAAGCAGTAGCTTAATAAATTAAGTTCTTCCTGATATGGTTACTGTGCTGGTAACTCCCCGAAAGAATATGGATTGTGGTGAGGGAACAGAGAAAAAAGCTCATTTAAGACCTGCACTTACGAAGGGGGTAGGCAGCTGTATATCAGGGAGTAAACCTTCTGAGAATAAAAACAGCTGGAGCTTGTTAAGGTAATTACACAGGGGAAAGGATAATGTACTGGGAACTCCTAAGTAGAATCTGATTTGTGGTGAGGGGAGAGAGATAAAAGCTCATTTAGGAACGACATGGACATGCTGCGTAGGTAGCTGTTTATCAGTAAATATCTCCACTGAGATTAAGAAAAGCAGTAGCTTAATAAATTAAGTACTTCCTGGTATGGTTACTGTACTGGTAACTCCCCAAAAGAATCTGGATTGTGGTGAGGGAACAGAGAAAAAAGCTCATTTAGGACATGCACTTACGAAGGGGTTAGGCAGCTGTATATCAGGGAGTAAACCTTCTGAGAATAAAAACAGCTGGAGAATGTTAAGGTAATTACACAGGGGAAAGGATAATGTACTGGGAACTCCTCAGAAGAATCTGATTTGTGGTGAGGGGAGAGAGATAAAAGCTCATTTAGGAACGACATGAACATGCTGCGTAGGTAGCTATTTATCAGTAAATATCTCCACTGAGATTAAGAAAAGCAGTAGCTTAATAAATTAAGTACTTCCTGATATGGTTACTGTGCTGATAACTCCCCGAAAGAATATGGATTGTGGTGAGGGAACAGAGAAAAAAGCTCATTTAAGACCTGCACTTACGAAGGGGGTAGGCAGCTGTATATCAGGGAGTAAACCTTCTGAGAATAAATACAGCTGGAGCTTGTTAAGGTAATTACACAGGGGAAAGGATAATGTACTGGGAACTCCTAAGTAGAATCTGATTTGTGGTGAGGGGAGAGAGATAAAATCTCATTTAGGAACGACATGGACATGCTGCGTAGGTAGCTGTTTATCAGTAAATATCTCCACTGAGATTAAGAAAAGCAGTAGCTTAATAAATTAAGTACTTCCTGGTATGGTTACTGTACTGGTAACTCCCCAAAAGAATCTGGATTGTGGTGAGGGAACAGAGAAATAGCTCCTTTACGACCTGCACTTACGAAGGGGGTAGGCAGCTGTATATCAGGGAGTAAACCTTCTGAGAATAAAAACAGCTGGTGCTTGTTATGGTAATTACACAGGGGAAAGGATAATGTACTGGGAACTCCTCAGAAGAATCTGATTTGTGGTGAGGGGAGAGAGATAAAAGCTCATTTAGGAACGACATGAACATGCTGCGTAGGTAGCTTTTTATCAGTAAATATCTCCACTGAGATTAAGAAAAGCAGTAGCTTAATAAATTAAGTACTTCCTGGTATGGTTACTGTACTGGTAACTCCCCAAAAGAATCTGGATTGTGGTGAGGGAACAGAGAAAAAAGCTCATTTAGGACCTGCACTTACGAAGGGGGTAGGCAGCTGTATATCAGGGAGTAAACCTTCTGAGAATAAAAACAGCTGGAGCTTGTTAAGGTAATTACACAGGGGAAAGGATAATGTACTGGGAACTCCTCAGAAGAATCTGATTTTTCGTGAGGGGAGAGAGATAAAAGCACATTTAGGAACGACATGAACATGCTGCGTAGGTAGCTGTTTATCAGTAAATATCTCCACTGAGATTAAGAAAAGCAGTAGCTTAATAAATTAAGTACTTCCTGGTATGGTTACTGTATTGGTAACTCCCCAAAAGAATCTGGATTGTGGTGAGGGAACAGAGAAAAAAGCTCATTTATGACCTGCACTTACGAAGGGGTTAGGCAGCTGTATATCAGGGAGTAAACCTTCTGAGAATAAAAACAGCTGGAGCTTGTTAAGGTAATTACACAGGGGAAAGGATAATGTACTGGGAACTCCTCAGAAGAATCTGATTTGTGGTGAGGGGAGAGAGATATAAGCTCATTTAGGAACGACATGAACATGCTGCGTAGGTAGCTGTTTATCAGTAAATATCTCCACTGAGATTAAGAAAAGCAGTAGCTTAATAAATTAAGTACTTCCTGGTATGTTTACTGTACTGGTAACTCCCCAAAAGAATCTGGATTGTGGTGAGGGAGCAGAGAAAAAAGCTCCTTTAGGACCTGCACTTACGAAGGGGTTAGGCAGCTGTATATCAGGGAGTAAACCTTCTGAGAATAAAAACACCTGGAGCTTGTTAAGGTAATTACACAGGGGAAAGGATAATGTACTGGGAACTCCTCAGAAGAATCTGATTTGTGGTGAGGGGAGAGAGATAAAAGCTCATTTAGGAACGACATTAACATGCTGCGTAGGTAGCTGTTTATCAGTAAATATCTCCACTGAGATTAAGAAAAGCAGTAGCTTAATAAATTAAGTACTTATTGATATGGTTACTGTACTGGTAACTCACCGAAAGAATATGGATTGTGGTGAGGTTACAGAGAAAAAAGCTCATTTAGGACCTGCACTTACGAAGGGTGTAGGCAGCTGTATATCAGGGAGTAAACTTTCTGAGAATAAAAACAGCTGGAGCTTGTTAAGGTAATTACACAGGGGAAAGGATAATGTACTGGGAACTCCTCAGAAGAATCTGATTTTTGGTGAGGGGAGAGAGATAAAAGCTCATTTAGGAACGACATGAACATGCTGCATACGTAGCTGTTTATCAGTAAATATCTCCACTGAGATTAAGAAAAGCAGTAGCTTAATAAATTAAGTACTTCCTCGTATGGTTACTGTACTAGTAACTCCCCAAAAGAATCTGGATTGTGGTGAGGGAAGAGAGAAAAAAGCTCATTTAGGACCTGCACTTACGAAGGGGGTAGGCAGCTGTATATCAGGGAGTAAACCTTCTGAGAATAAAAACAGCTGGAGATTGTTAAGTTAATTACACAGGGGAAAGGATAATGAACTGGGAACTCCTCAGAAGAATCTGATTTGTGGTGAGGGGAGAGAGATAAAAGCTCATTTAGGAACGAGATGAACATACTGCGTAGGTAGCTGTTTATCAGTAAATATCTCCACTGAGATTAAGAAAAGCAGTAGCTTAATAAATTAAGTACTTCCTGGTATGGTTACTGTACTGGTAACTCCCCAAAAGAATCTGGATTGTGGTGAGGGAACAGAGAAAAAAGCTCATTTAGGACCTGCACTTACGAACGGGGTATGCAGCTGTATATCATGGAGTAAACCTTCTGAGAATAAAAACAGCTGGAGCTTGTTAAGGTAATTACACAGGGGAAAGGATAATGTACTGGGAACTCCTCAGAAGAATCTGATTTGTGGTGAGGGGAGAGAGATAAAAGCTCATTTAGGAACGACATGAACATGCTGCGTAGGTAGCTGTTCATCAGTAAATATCTCCACTGAGATTAACAAAAGCAGTAGCTTAATAAATTAAGTACTTCCTGGTATGGTTACTGTACTGGTAACTCCCCAGAAGAATCTGGATTGTGGTGAGGGAACAGAGAAAAAAGCTCATTTAGGTCTTGCACTTACGAAGGGGGTAGGCAGCTGTATATCAGGGAGTAAACGTTCTGAGAATAAAAACAGCTGGAGCTTGTTTAGGTAATTACACAGGGGAAAAGATAATATACTGGAAACTCCTCAGAAGAATCTGATTTGTGGTGAGGGGAGAGCGATAAACGCTCATTTAGGAACGACATGAACATGCTGCGTAGGTAGCTGTTTATCAGTAAATATCTCCCCTGAGATTTAGAAAAGCAGTAGCTTAATAAATTAAGTACTTCCTGGTATGGTTACTGTACTGGTAACTCCACAAAAGAATCTGGATTGTGGTGAGGGAACAGAGGAAAAAGCTCATTTAGGACCAGCACTTACGAAGGGGGTAGGCAGCTGTATATCAGGGAGTAAACCTTCTGAGAATAAAAACAGCAGGAGCTTGTTAAGTTAATTACACAGGGGAAAGGATAATGTACTGGGAACTCCTCAGATCAATCAGATTTGTGGTGAGGGGAGAGAGAAAAAATCTCATTTAGGAACGACATGAACATGCTGTCTCCACTGAGATTAAGAAAAGCAGTAGCTTAATAAATTAAGTACTTCCTGGTATGGTTACTGTACTGGTAACTCCCCAAAAGAATCTGGATTGTGGTGAGGGAACAGAGAAAAAAGCTCATTAGGACCTGCACTTACGAAGGGGTAGGCAGCTGTATATCAGGGAGTAAATCTTCAGAGAATAAAAACAGCTGGAGCTTGTTAAGGTAATTACACAGGGGAAAAGATAATGTACTGGGAACTCCTCAGAAGAATCTGATTTGTGGTGAGGGGAGAGAGATAAAAGCTCATTTATGAACGACATGAATATGCTGCGTAGGTAGTTGTTTATCAGTAAATATCTCCACTGAGATTAAGAAAAGCAGTAGCTTAATAAATTAAATACTTCCTGGTATGGTTACTGTACTGGAAACTCCCCAAAAGAATCTGGATTGTGGTGAGGGAACAGAGAAAAAAGCTCATTTAGGACCTGCACTTACGAAGGGGGTAGGCAGCTGTATATGAGGGAGTAAACCTTCTGAGAAAAAAAACAGCTGCAGCTTGTTATGGTAAATACACAGGGGAAAGGATAATGTACTGGGAACTCCTCAGAAGAATCTGATTTGTGGTGAGGGGAGAGAGATAAAATCTCATTTAAGAACGACTTGAACATGCTGCCTACATAGCTGTTTATCAGTAAATATCTCCACTGAGATTAAGAAAAGCAGTAGCTTAATAAATTAAGTAACTCGTGGTATGGTTACTGTACTGGTAACTCCCCAAAAGAATCTGGATTGTCGTGAGGGAACAGAGAAAAAAGCTCATTTAGGACCTGCACTTACGAAGGGGGTAGGCAGGTGTATATCAGGGAGTAAACCTTCTGGGAATAAAAACAGCTGGAGCTTGTTAAGGTAATTACACAGGGGAAAGGGTAATGTACTGGGAACTCCTCAGAAGAATCTGATTTGTGGTGAGGGGAGAGAGACAAAAGCTCATTTAGGAACGACATGAACATGCTGTCTCCACTGAGATTAAGAAAAGTAGTAGCTTAATAAATTAAGTACTTCCTGGTATGGTTACTGTACTGGTAACTCCCCAAAAGAATCTGGATTGTGGTGAGGGAACAGAGAAAAAAGCTCATTTAGGACCTGCACTTACGAAGGGGGTAGGCAGCTGTATATCAGGGAGTAAACCATCTGAGAATAAAAACAGCTGGAGTTTGTTAAGGTAATTACACAGGGGAAAGGATAATGTACTGGGAACTCCTCAGAAGAATCTGATTTGTGGTGAGGGGAGAGAGATAAAAGCTCATTTAGGAACGACATGAACATGCTGCATACGTAGCTGTTTATCAGTAAATATCTCCACTGAGATTAAGAAAAGCAGTAGCTTAATAAATTAAGTACGTCCTGGTATGGTTACTGTACTGGTAACTCCCCCAAAGAATCTTGATTGTGGTGAGGGAACAGAGAAAAAAGCTGATTTAGGACCTACACTTACGAAGGGGGTAGGCAGCTGTATATCAGGGAGTAAACCTTCTGAGAATAAAAACAGCTGGAGCTTGTTAAGGTAATTACACAGGGGAAAGGATAATGTACTGAGAACTCCTCAGAAGAATCTTACTTGTGGTGAGGGGAGAGAGATAAAAGCTCATTTAGGAACGACATGAACATGCTGCGTAGGTAGCTGTTTGTCAGTAAATATCTCCACTGAGATTAAGAAAAGCAGTAGCTTAATAAATTAAGTACTTCCTGGTATGGTTACTGTACTGGAAACTTTCCAAAAGAATCTGCATTGTGGTGAGGGAACAGAGAAAAAAGCTCATTTATGACCTGCACTTTTGAAGGGGGTAGGCAGCTGTATATCAGGGAGTAAACCTTCTGAGAATAAAAACAGCTGGAGCTTGTTAAGGTAATTACACAAGGGAAAGGATAATGTACTGGGAACTCCTCACAAGAATCTGATTTCTGGTGAGGGGAGAGAGATAAAAGCTCATTTAGGAACGACATGAACATGCTGCGTAGGTAGCTGTTTATCAGTAAATATCTCCATTGAGATTAAGAAAAGCAGTAGCTTAATAAATTAAGTACTTCCTGGTATGGTTACTGTACTGGTAACTTTCCAAAAGAATCTGCATTGTGGTGAGGGAACAGAGAAAAAAGCTCATTTATGACCTGCACTTACGAAGGGGGTAGGCAGCTGTATATCAGGGAGTAAACCTTCTGAGAATAAAAACAGCTGGAGCTTGTTAAGGTAATTACACAGGGGAAAGGATAATGTACTGGGAACTCCTCACAAGAATCTGATTTGTGGTGAGGGGAGAGAGATAAAAGCTCATTTAGGAACGACATGAACATGCTGCGTAGGTAGCTGTTTATCAGTAAATATCTCCATTGAGATTAAGAAAAGCAGTAGCTTAATAAATTAAGTACTTCCTGGTATGGTTACTGTACTGGTAACTCCCCAAAAGAATCTGGATTGTGGTGAGGGAACAGAGAAAAAAGCTCATTTAGGACCTGCACTTCCGAACGGGGTAGGCAGCTGTATATCAGGGAGTAAAACTTTTCAGTATAAAAACAGCTGGAGCTTGTTAAGGTAATTACACAGGGGAAAGGATAATGTACTGGGAACTCCTCAGAAGAATCTGATTTGTGGTGAGGGGAGAGAGATAAAAGCTCATTTAGGAACGACATGAACATGCTGCGTAGGTAGCTGTTTATCAGTAAATATCGACACTGAGATTAAGAAAAGCAGTAGCTTAATAAATTAAGTACTTCCTCATATGGTTACTGCACTGGTAACTCCCCCAAAGAATCTGGATTGTGGTGAGGGAACAGAGAAAAAAGCTCATTTAGGACCTGCACTTACGAAGGGGGTAGGCAGCTGTATATCAGGGAGTATCACTTCTGAGAATAAAAACAGCTTTAGCTTGTTAAGGTAATTACACAGGGGAAAGGATAATGTACTGGGAACTCCTCAGAAGAATCTGATTTGTGGTGAGGGGAGAGAGATAAAAGCTCATTAAGAACGACATGAACATGCTGCATATGTAGCTGTTTATCAGTAAATATCTCCACTGAGATTAAGAAAAGCAGTAGTTTAGTAAATTAAGTACTTCCTGGTATGGATACTGTACTGGTAACTCCCCAAAAGAATCTGGATTGTGGTGAGGGAACAGAGAAAAAAGCTCATTTAGGAACGACATGAACATGCTGCATAGGTAGCTGTTTATCAGTAAATATCTCCACTGAGATTAAGAAAAGCAGTAGCTTAATAAATTAAGTACTTCCTGGTATGGTTACTGAACTGGTACCTCCCCAAAAGAACCTGGATTGTGGTGAGGGAACAGAGAAAAAAGCTCATTATTACCTGCCCTTACGAAGGGGGTAGGCAGCTGTATATCAGGGAGTAAACCTTCTGAGAATAAAAACAGCTGGAGCTTGTTAAGGTAATTACACAGGTAACAGGATAATGTACTGGGAACTCCTCAGAAGAATCTGATTTGTGGTGAGGGGAGAGAGATAAAAGCTCATTTAGGAATGACATGAACATGCTGCGTAGGTAGCTGTTCATCAGTAAATATCTCCACTGAGATTAAGGAAAGCAGTAGCTTAATAAATTAAGTACTTCCTGGTATGGTTACTGTACTGGTAATTCCCCAAAAGAATCTGGATTGTGGTGAGGGAACATGGAAAAAAGCTCATTTAGGACCTGCACTTACGAAGGGGGTAGGCAGCAGTATATCAGGGAGTAAACCTTCTGAGAATAAAAGGAGCATGAGCTTGTTAAGTTAATTATACAGGGGAAAGGATAATGTACTGGAATTCCTCAGAAAATCTGATTTGGGGTGAGGGGAGAGAGATAAAAGCTCATTTAGAACGACATGAACATGCTGCGTACATTGCTGTTTATCAGTAAATATCTCCACTGAGATTAAGAAAAGCAGTAGCTTAATAAATTAAGTACTTCCTGGTATGGTTACTGTACTGGTAACTCCCCAAAAGAATCTGGATTGTGGTGAGGGAACAGAGAAAAAAGCTCATTTAGGACCTGCACTTCCGAACGGGGTAGGCAGCTGTATATCAGGGAGTAAAACTTTTCAGTATAAAAACAGCTGGAGCTTGTTAAGGTAATTACACAGGGGAAAGGATAATGTACTGGGAACTCCTCAGAAGAATCTGATTTGTGGTGAGGGGAGAGAGATAAAAGCTCATTTAGGAACGACATGAACGTGCTGCGTAGGTAGCTGTTTATCAGTAAATATCGACACTGAGATTAAGAAAAGCAGTAGCTTAATAAATTAAGTACTTCCTCATATGGTTACTGCACTGGTAACTCCCCCAAAGAATCTGGATTGTGGTGAGGGAACAGAGAAAAAAGCTCATTTAGGACCTGCACTTACGAAGGGGGTAGGCAGCTGTATATCAGGGAGTATCACTTCTGAGAATAAAAACAGCTTTAGCTTGTTAAGGTAATTACACAGGGGAAAGGATAATGTACTGGGAACTCCTCAGAAGAATCTGATTTGTGGTGAGGGGAGAGAGATAAAAGCTCATTAAGAACGACATGAACATGCTGCATATGTAGTTGTTTATCAGTAAATATCTCCACTGAGATTAAGAAAAGCAGTAGTTTAATAAATTAAGTACTTCCTGGTATGGATACTGTACTGGTAACTCCCCAAAAGAATCTGGATTGTGGTGAGGGAACAGAGAAAAAAGCTCATTTAGGAACGACATGAACATGCTGCATAGGTAGCTGTTTATCAGTAAATATCTCCACTGAGATTAAGAAAAGCAGTAGCTTAATAAATTAAGTACTTCCTGGTATGGTTACTGAACTAGTACCTCCCCAAAAGAACCTGGATTGTGGTGAGGGAACAGAGAAAAAAGCTCATTATTACCTGCCCTTACGAAGGGGGTAGGCAGCTGTATATCAGGGAGTAAACCTTCTGAGAATAAAAACAGCTGGAGCTTGTTAAGGTAATTACACAGGTGATAGGATAATGTACTGGGAACTCCTCAGAAGAATCTGATTTGTGGTGAGGGGAGAGAGATAAAAGCTCATTTAGGAACGACATGAACATGCTGCGTAGGTAGCTGTTCATCAGTAAATATCTCCATTGAGATTAAGGAAAGCAGTAGCTTAATAAATTAAGTACTTCCTGGTATGGTTACTGTACTGGTAATTCCCCAAAAGAATCTGGATTGTGGTGAGGGAACAGAGAAAAAAGCTCATTTAGGACCTGCACTTACGAAGGGGGTAGGCAGCAGTATATCAGGGAGTAAACCTTCTGAGAATAAAAGGAGCTGGAGCTTGTTAAGTTAATTATACAGGGGAAAGGATAATGTACTGGAATTCCTCAGAAGAATCTGATTTGGGGTGAGGGGAGAGAGATAAAAGCTCATTTAGAACGACATGAACATGCTGCGTACATTGCTGTTTATCAGTAAATATCTCCACTGAGATTAAGAAAAGCAGTAGCTTAATAAATTAAGTACTTCCTGGTATGGTTACTGTACTGGTAACTCCCCAAAAGAATCTGGATTGTGGTGAGGGAACAGAGAAAAAAGCTCATTTAGGAACGACATGAACATGCTGCGTAGGTAGCTATTTATCAGTAAATATCTCCACTGAGATTAAGAAAAGCAGTAGCTTAATAAATTAAGTACTTCCTGATATGGTTACTGTGCTGGTAACTCCCCGAAAGAATATGGATTGTGGTGAGGGAACAGAGAAAAAAGCTCATTTAAGACCTGCACTTACGAAGGGGGTAGGCAGCTGTATATCAGGGAGTAAACCTTCTGAGAATAAAAACAGCTGGAGCTTGTTAAGGTAATTACACAGGGGAAAGGATAATGTACTGGGAACTCCTAAGTAGAATCTGATTTGTGGTGAGGGGAGAGAGATAAAAGCTCATTTAGGAACGACATGGACATGCTGCGTAGGTAGCTGTTTATCAGTAAATATCTCCACTGAGATGAAGAAAAGCAGTAGCTTAATAAATTAAGTACTTCCTGGTATGGGTACTATACTAGTAACTCCCCAAAAGAATCTGGATTGTGGTGAGGGAACAGAGAAAAAAGCTCATTTAGGACATGCACTTACGAAGGGGTTAGGCAGCTGTATATCAGGGAGTAAACCTTCTGAGAATAAAAACAGCTGGAGCTTGTTAAGGTAATTACACAGGGGAAAGGATAATGTACTGGGAACTCCTCAGAAGAATCTGATTTGTGGTGAGGGGAGAGAGATAAAAGCTCATTTAGGAACGACATGAACATGCTGCGTAGGTAGCTATTTATCAGTAAATATCTCCACTGAGATTAAGAAAAGCAGTAGCTTAATAAATTAAGTACTTCCTGATATGGTTACTGTGCTGATAACTCCCCGAAAGAATATGGATTGTGGTGAGGGAACAGAGAAAAAAGCTCATTTAAGACCTGCACTTACGAAGGGGGTAGGCAGCTGTATATCAGGGAGTAAACCTTCTGAGAATAAATACAGCTGGAGCTTGTTAAGGTAATTACACAGGGGAAAGGATAATGTACTGGGAACTCCTAAGTAGAATCTGATTTGTGGTGAGGGGAGAGAGATAAAAGCTCATTTAGGAACGATATGGACATGCTGCGTAGGTAGCTGTTTATCAGTAAATATCTCCACTGAGATTAAGAAAAGCAGTAGCTTAATAAATTAAGTACTTCCTCATATGGTTACTGCACTGGTAACTCCCCCAAAGAATCTGGATTGTGGTGAGGGAACAGAGAAAAAAGCTCATTTAGGACCTGCACTTACGAAGGGGGTAGGCAGCTGTATATCAGGGAGTATCACTTCTGAGAATAAAAACAGCTTTAGCTTGTTAAGGTAATTACACAGGGGAAAGGATAATGTACTGGGAACTCCTCAGAAGAATCTGATTTGTGGTGAGGGGAGAGAGATAAAAGCTCATTAAGAACGACATGAACATGCTGCATATGTAGTTGTTTATCAGTAAATATCTCCACTGAGATTAAGAAAAGCAGTAGTTTAATAAATTAAGTACTTCCTGGTATGGATACTGTACTGGTAACTCCCCAAAAGAATCTGGATTGTGGTGAGGGAACAGAGAAAAAAGCTCATTTAGGAACGACATGAACATGCTGCATAGGTAGCTGTTTATCAGTAAATATCTCCACTGAGATTAAGAAAAGCAGTAGCTTAATAAATTAAGTACTTCCTGGTATGGTTACTGAACTAGTACCTCCCCAAAAGAACCTGGATTGTGGTGAGGGAACAGAGAAAAAAGCTCATTATTACCTGCCCTTACGAAGGGGGTAGGCAGCTGTATATCAGGGAGTAAACCTTCTGAGAATAAAAACAGCTGGAGCTTGTTAAGGTAATTACACAGGTGATAGGATAATGTACTGGGAACTCCTCAGAAGAATCTGATTTGTGGTGAGGGGAGAGAGATAAAAGCTCATTTAGGAACGACATGAACATGCTGCGTAGGTAGCTGTTCATCAGTAAATATCTCCATTGAGATTAAGGAAAGCAGTAGCTTAATAAATTAAGTACTTCCTGGTATGGTTACTGTACTGGTAATTCCCCAAAAGAATCTGGATTGTGGTGAGGGAACAGAGAAAAAAGCTCATTTAGGACCTGCACTTACGAAGGGGGTAGGCAGCAGTATATCAGGGAGTAAACCTTCTGAGAATAAAAGGAGCTGGAGCTTGTTAAGTTAATTATACAGGGGAAAGGATAATGTACTGGAATTCCTCAGAAGAATCTGATTTGGGGTGAGGGGAGAGAGATAAAAGCTCATTTAGAACGACATGAACATGCTGCGTACATTGCTGTTTATCAGTAAATATCTCCACTGAGATTAAGAAAAGCAGTAGCTTAATAAATTAAGTACTTCCTGGTATGGTTACTGTACTGGTAACTCCCCAAAAGAATCTGGAATGTGGTGAGGGAACAGAGAAAAAAGCTCATTTAGGAACGACATGAACATGCTGCGTAGGTAGCTATTTATCAGTAAATATCTCCACTGAGATTAAGAAAAGCAGTAGCTTAATAAATTAAGTACTTCCTGATATGGTTACTGTGCTGGTAACTCCCCGAAAGAATATGGATTGTGGTGAGGGAACAGAGAAAAAAGCTCATTTAAGACCTGCACTTACGAAGGGGGTAGGCAGCTGTATATCAGGGAGTAAACCTTCTGAGAATAAAAACAGCTGGAGCTTGTTAAGGTAATTACACAGGGGAAAGGATAATGTACTGGGAACTCCTAAGTAGAATCTGATTTGTGGTGAGGGGAGAGAGATAAAAGCTCATTTAGGAACGACATGGACATGCTGCGTAGGTAGCTGTTTATCAGTAAATATCTCCACTGAGATGAAGAAAAGCAGTAGCTTAATAAATTAAGTACTTCCTGGTATGGGTACTATACTAGTAACTCCCCAAAAGAATCTGGATTGTGGTGAGGGAACAGAGAAAAAAGCTCATTTAGGACATGCACTTACGAAGGGGTTAGGCAGCTGTATATCAGGGAGTAAACCTTCTGAGAATAAAAACAGCTGGAGCTTGTTAAGGTAATTACACAGGGGAAAGGATAATGTACTGGGAACTCCTCAGAAGAATCTGATTTGTGGTGAGGGGAGAGAGATAAAAGCTCATTTAGGAACGACATGAACATGCTGCGTAGGTAGCTATTTATCAGTAAATATCTCCACTGAGATTAAGAAAAGCAGTAGCTTAATAAATTAAGTACTTCCTGATATGGTTACTGTGCTGATAACTCCCCGAAAGAATATGGATTGTGGTGAGGGAACAGAGAAAAAAGCTCATTTAAGACCTGCACTTACGAAGGGGGTAGGCAGCTGTATATCAGGGAGTAAACCTTCTGAGAATAAATACAGCTGGAGCTTGTTAAGGTAATTACACAGGGGAAAGGATAATGTACTGGGAACTCCTAAGTAGAATCTGATTTGTGGTGAGGGGAGAGAGATAAAAGCTCATTTAGGAACGATATGGACATGCTGCGTAGGTAGCTGTTTATCAGTAAATATCTCCACTGAGATTAAGAAAAGCAGTAGCTTAATAAATTAAGTACTTCCTGGTATGGTTACTGTACTGGTAACTCCCCAAAAGAATCTGGATTGTGGTGAGGGAACAGAGAAATAGCTCCTTTACGACCTGCACTTACGAAGGGGGTAGGCAGCTGTATATCAGGGAGTAAACCTTCTGAGAATAAAAACAGCTGGTGCTTGTTATGGTAATTACACAGGGGAAAGGATAATGTACTGGGAACTCCTCAGAAGAATCTGATTTGTGGTGAGGGGAGAGAGATAAAAGCTCATTTAGGAACGACATGAACATGCTGCGTAGGTAGCTTTTTATCAGTAAATATCTCCACTGAGATTAAGAAAAGCAGTAGCTTAATAAATTAAGTACTTCCTGGTATGGTTACTGTACTGGTAACTCCCCAAAAGAATCTGGATTGTGGTGAGGGAACAGAGAAAAAAGCTCATTTAGGACCTGCACTTACGAAGGGGGTAGGCAGCTGTATATCAGGGAGTAAACCTTCTGAGAATAAATACAGCTGGAGCTTGTTAAGGTAATTACACAGGGGAAAGGATAATGTACTGGGAACTCCTCAGAAGAATCTGATTTTTGGTGAGGGGAGAGAGATAAAAGCACATTTAGGAACGACATGAACATGCTGCGTAGGTAGCTGTTTATCAGTAAATATCTCCACTGAGATTAAGAAAAGCAGTAGCTTAATAAATTAAGTACTTCCTGGTATGGTTACTGTATTGGTAACTCCCCAAAAGAATCTGGATTGTGGTGAGGGAACAGAGAAAAAAGCTCATTTATGACCTGTACTTACGAAGGGGTTAGGCAGCTGTATATCAGGGAGTAAACCTTCTGAGAATAAAAACAGCTGGAGCTTGTTAAGGTAATTACACAGGGGAAAGGATAATGTACTGGGAACTCCTCAGAAGAATCTGATTTGTGGTGAGGGGAGAGAGATATAAGCTCATTTAGGAACGACATGAACATGCTGCGTAGGTAGCTGTTTATCAGTAAATATCTCCACTGAGATTAAGAAAAGCAGTAGCTTAATAAATTAAGTACTTCCTGGTATGTTTACTGTACTGGTAACTCCCCAAAAGAATCTGGATTGTGGTGAGGGAGCAGAGAAAAAAGCTCCTTTAGGACCTGCACTTACGAAGGGGTTAGGCAGCTGTATATCAGGGAGTAAACCTTCTGAGAATAAAAACACCTGGAGCTTGTTAAGGTAATTACACAGGGGAAAGGATAATGTACCGGGAACTCCTCAGAAGAATCTGATTTGTGGTGAGGGGAGAGAGATAAAAGCTCATTTAGGAACGACATTAACATGCTGCGTAGGTAGCTGTTTATCAGTAAATATCTCCACTGAGATTAAGAAAAGCAGTAGCTTAATAAATTAAGTACTTATTGATATGGTTACTGTACTGGTAACTCACCGAAAGAATATGGATTGTGGTGAGGTTACAGAGAAAAAAGCTCATTTAGGACCTGCACTTACGAAGGGTGTAGGCAGCTGTATATCAGGGAGTAAACTTTCTGAGAATAAAAACAGCTGGAGCTTGTTAAGGTAATTACACAGGGGAAAGGATAATGTACTGGGAACTCCTCAGAAGAATCTGATTTTTGGTGAGGGGAGAGAGATAAAAGCTCATTTAGGAACGACATGAACATGCTGCATACGTAGCTGTTTATCAGTAAATATCTCCACTGAGATTAAGAAAAGCAGTAGCTTAATAAATTAAGTACTTCCTCGTATGGTTACTGTACTAGTAACTCCCCAAAAGAATCTGGATTGTGGTGAGGGAACAGAGAAAAAAGCTCATTTAGGACCTGCACTTACAAAGGGGGTAGGCAGCAGTATATCAGGGAGTAAACCTTCTAAGAATAAAAACAGCTGGAGCTCGTTAAGGTAATTACACAGGGGAAAGGATAATGTACTGGGAACTCCTCAGAAGAATCTGATTTGTGGTGAGAAGAGAGAGATAAAAGCTCATTTAGGAACGACATGAACATGCTGCGTAGGTAGCTTTTTATCAGTAAATATCTCCACTGAGATTAAGAAAAGCAGTAGCTTAATAAATTAAGTACTTCCTGGTATGGTTACTGTACTGGTAACTCCCCAAAAGAATCTGGATTGTGGTGAGGGAACAGAGAAAAAAGCTCATTTAGGACCTGCACTTACGAAGGGGGTAGGCAGCTGTATATCAGGGAGTAAACCTTCTGAGAATAAAAACAGCTGGAGCTTGTTAAGGTAATTACACAGGGGAAAGGATAATGTACTGGGAACTCCTCAGAAGAATCTGATTTGTGGTGAGGGGAGAGAGATAAAGCTCATTTAGGAACGACATGAACATGCTGCGTAGGTAGCTTTTTATCAGTAAATATCTCCACTGAGATTAAGAAAAGCAGTAGCTTAATAAATTAAGTACTTCCTGGTATGGTTACTGTACTGGTACCTCCCCAAAAGAATCTGGATTGTGGTGAGGGAACAGAGAAAAAAGGTCATTTAGGACCTGCACTTACGAAGGGTAGGCAGCTGTATATCAGGGAGTAAACCTTCTGAGGATAAAAACAGCTGGAGCTTGTTAAGGTAATTACCCAGGGGAAAGGATAATGTACTGGGAACTCCTCAGAAGAATCTGATTTGTGGTGAGGGGAGAGAGATAAAAGCTCATTTAGGAACGACACGAACATGCTGCGTAGGTAGCTGTTTATCAGTAAATATCTCCACTGAGATTAAGAAAAGCAGTAGCTTAATAAATTAAGTACTTCCTGGTATAGTTACTGTACTGGTAACTCCCCAAAAGAATATGGATTGTGGTGAGGGAACAGAGAAAAAAGGTCATTTAGGACCTGCACTTAAGAAGGGGGTAGGCAGCTGTATATCAGGGAGTAAACCTTCTGAGAATAAAAACAGCTGGAACTTGTTAAGGTAATTACACAGGGGAAAGGATAATGTACTGGGAACTCCTCAGAAGAATCTTATTTGTGGTGAGGGGAGAGAGATAAAAGCTCATTTAGGAACGACATGAACATGCTGCGTAGGTAGCTGTTTATCAGTAAATATCTCCACTGAGATTAAGAAAAGCAGTAGCTTAATAAATTAAGTACTTCCTGGTATGGTTACTGTACTGGTAACTCCCCAAAAGAATCTAGATTGTGGTGAGGGAACAGAGAAAAAAGCTCATTTAGGACCTGCACTTACGAAGGGGGTAGGCAGCTGTATATCAGGGAGTAAACCTTCTGAGAATAAAAACAGCTGGAGCTTGTTAAGGTAATTACACAGGGGAAAGGATAATGTACTGGGAACTCTCAGAAGAATCTGATTTGTGGTGAGGGGAGAGAGATAAACTCTCATTTAGGAACGACATGAACATGCTGCGTAGTTAGCTGTTTATCAGTAAATATCTCCAATGAGATTAAGAAAAGCAGTAGCTTAATAAATTAAGTACTTCCTGGTATCGTTACTGTACTGGTAACTCCCCAAAAGAATCTGGATTGTGGTGAGGGAACAGAGAAAAAAGCTCATTTATGACCTGCACTTACGAAGGGGGTAGGCAGCTGTATATCAGGGAGTAAACCTTCTGAGAATAAAAACAGCTGGAGCTTGTTAAGGTAATTAAACAGGAGAAAGGATAATGTACTGGGAACTCCTCAGAAGAATCTGATTTGTGGTGAGGGGAGAGAGATAAAAGCTCATGCTGCGTAGGTAGCTGTTTATCAGTAAATATCTCCACTGAGATTAAGAAAAGCAGTAGCTTAATAAATTAAGTACTTCCTGGTATGGTTACTGTACTGGTAACTCCCCAAAAGAATCTGGATTGTGGTGAGGGAACAGAGAAAAAAGCTCATTTAGGACCTGCACTTACGAAGGGGGTAGGCAGCTGTATATCAGGGAGTAAACCTTCTGAGAATAAAAACAGCTGGAGCTTCTTAAGGTAATTAAACAGGTGGAAAGGATAATGTACTGAGAACTCCTCAGAAGAATCTGATTTGTGGTGAGGGGAGAGAGATAAAAGCTCATTTAGGAACGACATGAACATGCTGCGTAGGTAGCTGTTTATCAGTAAATATCTCCACTGAGATTAAGAAAAGCAGTAGCTTAATAAATTAAGTACTTCCTGGTATGGTTACTGTACTGGTAACTCCACAAAGAATCTGGATTGTGTAGAGGGAACAGAGAAAAAATCTCATTTAGGACCTGCACTTACGAAGGGGGTAGGCAGTTGTATATCAGGGTGTAAACCTTCTGAGAATCAAAAAGCTGGAGCTTGTTAAGGTAATTACAAAGGGGAAAGGATAATGTACTGGGAACTCCTCAGAAGAATCTGATTTGTGGTGAGGGGAGAGAGATAAAAGCTCATTTAGGAACGACATGAACATGCTGCGTAGGTAGCTGTTTATCAGTAAATATCTCCACTGAGATTAAGAAAAGCATTATCTTAATACATTAAGTACTTCCTGGTATGGTTACTGTACTGGTAACTCCCAAAAGAATCTGGATTGTGGTGAGGGAACAGAGAAAAAAGCTCATTTAGGACCTGCACTTACGAAGGGGGTAGGCAGCTGTATATCAGGGAGTAAACCTTCTGAGAATAAAAACAGCTGGAGCTTGTTAAGGTAATTACACAGGGGAAAGCATAATGTACTGGGAACTCCTCAGAAGAATCTGATTTGTGGTGAGGGGAGAGAGATAAAAGCTCATTTAGGAACGACATGAACATGCTGCGTAGGTAGCTGTTTATCAGTAAATATCTCCACTGAGATTAAGAAAAGCAGTAGCTTAATAAATTAAGTATTTCCTGGTATGGTTACTGTACTGGTAACTCCCCAAAAGAATCTGGAGTGTAGTGAGGGAACAGAGAAAAAAGCTCATTTAGGACCTGCACTGACGAAGGGTAGGCAGCTGTATATCAGGGAGTAAACCTTCTGAGAATAAAAACAGCTGGAGCTTGTTAAGGTAATTACACAGGGGAAAGGATACTGTACTGGGAACTCCTCAGAAGAATCTGATTAGTGGTGAGGGGAAGAGATAAAAGCTCATTTAGGAACGACATGAACATGCTGCGTAGTTAGCTGTTTATCAGTAAATATCTCCAATGAGATTAAGAAAAGCAGTAGCTTAATAAATTAAGTACTGCCTGGTATCGTTACTGTACTGGTAACTCCCCAAAAGAATCTGGATTGTGGTGAGGGAACAGAGAAAAAAGCTCATTTAAGACCTGCACTTACGAAGGGGGTAGGCAGCTGTATATCAGGGAGTAAACCTTCTGAGAATAAAAACAGCTGGAGCTTGTTAAGGTAATTAAACAGGGGAAAGTATAATGTACTGGGAACTCCTCAGTAGAATCTGATTTGTGGTGAGGGGAGAGAGATAAAAGCTCATGCTGCGTAGGTAGCTGTTTATCAGTAAATATCTCCACTGAGATTAAGAAAAGCAGTAGCTTAATAAATTAAGTACTTCCTGGTATGGTTACTGTACTGGTAACTCCCCAAAAGAATCTGGATTGTGGTGAGGGAACAGAGAAAAAAGCTCATTTAGGACCTGCACTTACGAAGGGGGTAGGCAGCTGTATATCAGGGAGTAAACCTTCCGAGAATAAAAACAGCTGGAGCTTTGTTAAGGTAATTACACAGGGGAAAGGATAATGTACTGGGAACTCCTCAGAAGAATCTGATTTGTGGTGAGGGGAGAGAGATAAAAGCTCATTTAGGAACGACATGAACATGCTGCGTAGGTAGCTGTTTATCAGTAAATATCTCCACTGAGATTAAGAAAAGCAGTAGCTTAATAAATTAAGTACTTCCTGTTATGGTTACTGTACTGGTAACTCCCCAAAGAATCTGGATTGTGGTGAGGGAACAAAGAAAAAAGCTCATTTAGGACCTGCACTTACGAAGGGGGTAGGCAGCTGTATATCAGGGAGTAAACCTTCTGAGAATAAAAACAGCTGGAGCTTGTTAAGGTAATTACACAGGGGAAAGGATAATGTACTGGGAACTCCTAAGTAGAATCTGATTTGTGGTGAGGGGAGAGAGATAAAAGCTCATTTAGGAACGACATGGACATGCTGCGTAGGTAGCTGTTTATCAGTAAATATCTCCACTGAGATTAAGAAAAGCAGTAGCTTAATAAATTAAGTACTTCCTGGTATGGTTACTGTACTGGTAACTCCCCAAAAGAATCTGGATTGTGGTGAGGGAACAGAGAAATAGCTCCTTTACGACCTGCACTTACGAAGGGGGTAGGCAGCTGTATATCAGGGAGTAAACCTTGTGAGAATAAAAACAGCTGGTGCTTGTTATGGTAATTACACAGGGGAAAGGATAATGTACTGGGAACTCCTCAGAAGAATCTGATTTGTGGTGAGGGGAGAGAGATAAAAGCTCATTTAGGAACGACATGAACATGCTGCGTAGGTAGCTTTTTATCAGTAAATATCTCCACTGAGATTAAGAAAAGCAGTAGCTTAATAAATTAAGTACTTCCTGGTATGGTTACTGTACTGGTAACTCCCCAAAAGAATCTGGATTGTGGTGAGGGAACAGAGAAAAAAGCTCATTTAGGACCTGCACTTACGAAGGGGGTAGGCAGCTGTATATCAGGGAGTAAACCTTCTGAGAATAAAAACAGCTGGAGCTTGTTAAGGTAATTACACAGGGGAAAGGATAATGTACTGGGAACTCCTCAGAAGAATCTGATTTTTGGTGAGGGGAGAGAGATAAAAGCACATTTAGGAACGACATGAACATGCTGCGTAGGTAGCTGTTTATCAGTAAATATCTCCACTGAGATTAAGAAAAGCAGTAGCTTAATAAATTAAGTACTTCCTGGTATGGTTACTGTATTGGTAACTCCCCAAAAGAATCTGGATTGTGGTGAGGGAACAGAGAAAAAAGCTCATTTATGACCTGCACTTACGAAGGGGTTAGGCAGCTGTATATCAGGGAGTAAACCTTCTGAGAATAAAAACAGCTGGAGCTTGTTAAGGTAATTACACAGGGGAAAGGATAATGTACTGGGAACTCCTCAGAAGAATCTGATTTGTGGTGAGGGGAGAGAGATATAAGCTCATTTAGGAACGACATGAACATGCTGCGTAGGTAGCTGTTTATCAGTAAATATCTCCACTGAGATTAAGAAAAGCAGTAGCTTAATAAATTAAGTACTTCCTGGTATGTTTACTGTACTGGTAACTCCCCAAAAGAATCTGGATTGTGGTGAGGGAGCAGAGAAAAAAGCTCCTTTAGGACCTGCACTTACGTAGGGGTTAGGCAGCTGTATATCAGGGAGTAAACCTTCTGAGAATAAAAACACCTGGAGCTTGTTAAGGTAATTACACAGGGGAAAGGATAATGTACTGGGAACTCCTCAGAAGAATCTGATTTGTGGTGAGGGGAGAGAGATAAAAGCTCATTTAGGAACGACATTAACATGCTGCGTAGGTAGCTGTTTATCAGTAAATATCTCCACTGAGATTAAGAAAAGCAGTAGCTTAATAAATTAAGTACTTTTGATATGGTTACTGTACTGGTAACTCACCGAAAGAATATGGATTGTGGTGAGGTTACAGAGAAAAAAGCTCATTTAGGACCTGCACTTACGAAGGGTGTAGGCAGCTGTATATCAGGGAGTAAACTTTCTGAGAATAAAAACAGCTGGAGCTTGTTAAGGTAATTACACAGGGGAAAGGATAATGTACTGGGAACTCCTCAGAAGAATCTGATTTTTGGTGAGGGGAGAGAGATAAAAGCTCATTTAGGAACGACATGAACATGCTGGGTAGGTAGCTGTTTATCAGTAAATATCTCCACTGAGATTAAGAAAAGCAGTAGCTTAATAAATTAAGTATTTCCTCGTATGGTTACTGTACTAGTAACTCCCCAAAAGAATCTGGATTGTGGTGAGGGAACAGAGAAAAAAGCTCATTTAGGACCTGCACTTACAAAGGGGGTAGGCAGCAGTATATCAGGGAGTAAACCTTCTAAGAATAAAAACAGCTGGAGCTCGTTAAGGTAATTACACAGGGGAAAGGATAATGTACTGGGAACTCCTCAGAAGAATCTGATTTGTGGTGAGAAGAGAGAGATAAAAGCTCATTTAGGAACGACATGAACATGCTGCGTAGGTAGCTTTTTATCAGTAAATATCTCCACTGAGATTAAGAAAAGCAGTAGCTTAATAAATAAGTACTTCCTGGTATGGTTACTGTACTGGTAACTCCCCAAAAGAATCTGGATTGTGGTGAGGGAACAGAGAAAAAAGCTCATTTAGGACCTGCACTTACGAAGGGGGTAGGCAGCTGTATATCAGGGAGTAAACCTTCTGAGAATAAAAACAGCTGGAGCTTGTTAAGGTAATTACACAGGGGAAAGGATAATGTACTGGGAACTCCTCAGAAGAATCTGATTTGTGGTGAGGGGAGAGAGATAAAGCTCATTTAGGAACGACATGAACATGCTGCGTAGGTAGCTTTTTATCAGTAAATATCTCCACTGAGATTAAGAAAAGCAGTAGCTTAATAAATTAAGTACTTCCTGGTATGGTTACTGTACTGGTACCTCCCCAAAAGAATCTGGATTGTGGTGAGGGAACAGAGAAAAAAGCTCATTTAGGACCTGCACTTACGAAGGGGGTAGGCAGTGTATATCAGGGAGTAAACCTTCTGAGATAAAAAGCTGGAGCTTGTTAAGGTAATTACCCAGGGGAAAGGATAATGTACTGGGAACTCCTCAGAAGAATCTGATTTGTGGTGAGGGGAGAGAGATAAAAGCTCATTTAGGAACGACACGAACATGCTGCGTAGGTAGCTGTTTATCAGTAAATATCTCCACTGAGATTAAGAAAAGCAGTAGCTTAATAAATTAAGTACTTCCTGGTATAGTTACTGTACTGGTAACTCCCCAAAAGAATATGGATTGTGGTGAGGGAACAGAGAAAAAAGGTCATTTAGGACCTGCACTTAAGAAGGGGGTAGGCAGCTGTATATCAGGGAGTAAACCTTCTGAGAATAAAAACAGCTGGAACTTGTTAAGGTAATTACACAGGGGAAAGGATAATGTACTGGGAACTCCTCAGAAGAATCTTATTTGTGGTGAGGGGAGAGAGATAAAAGCTCATTTAGGAACGACATGAACATGCTGCGTAGGTAGCTGTTTATCAGTAAATATCTCCACTGAGATTAAGAAAAGCAGTAGCTTAATAAATTAAGTACTTCCTGGTATGGTTACTGTACTGGTAACTCCCCAAAAGAATCTAGATTGTGGTGAGGGAACAGAGAAAAAAGCTCATTTAGGACCTGCACTTACGAAGGGGGTAGGCAGCTGTATATCAGGGAGTAAACCTTCTGAGAATAAAAACAGCTGGAGCTTGTTAAGGTAATTACACAGGGGAAAGGATAATGTACTGGGAACTCTCAGAAGAATCTGATTTGTGGTGAGGGGAGAGAGATAAACTCTCATTTAGGAACGACATGAACATGCTGCGTAGTTAGCTGTTTATCAGTAAATATCTCCAATGAGATTAAGAAAAGCAGTAGCTTAATAAATTAAGTACTTCCTGGTATCGTTACTGTACTGGTAACTCCCCAAAAGAATCTGGATTGTGGTGAGGGAACAGAGAAAAAAGCTCATTTATGACCTGCACTTACGAAGGGGGTAGGCAGCTGTATATCAGGGAGTAAACCTTCTGAGAATAAAAACAGCTGGAGCTTGTTAAGGTAATTAAACAGGAGAAAGGATAATGTACTGGGAACTCCTCAGAAGAATCTGATTTGTGGTGAGGGGAGAGAGATAAAAGCTCATGCTGCGTAGGTAGCTGTTTATCAGTAAATATCTCCACTGAGATTAAGAAAAGCAGTAGCTTAATAAATTAAGTACTTCCTGGTATGGTTACTGTACTGGTAACTCCCCAAAAGAATCTGGATTGTGGTGAGGGAACAGAGAAAAAAGCTCATTTAGGACCTGCACTTACGAAGGGGGTAGGCAGCTGTATATCAGGGAGTAAACCTTCTGAGAATAAAAACAGCTGGAGCTTCTTAAGGTAATTAAACAGGTGGAAAGGATAATGTACTGAGAACTCCTCAGAAGAATCTGATTTGTGGTGAGGGGAGAGAGATAAAAGCTCATTTAGGAACGACATGAACATGCTGCGTAGGTAGCTGTTTATCAGTAAATATCTCCACTGAGATTAAGAAAAGCAGTAGCTTAATAAATTAAGTACTTCCTGGTATGGTTACTGTACTGGTAACTCCACAAAGAATCTGGATTGTGTAGAGGGAACAGAGAAAAAATCTCATTTAGGACCTGCACTTACGAAGGGGGTAGGCAGTTGTATATCAGGGTGTAAACCTTCTGAGAATCAAAATAGCTGGAGCTTGTTAAGGTAATTACAAAGGGGAAAGGATAATGTACTGGGAACTCCTCAGAAGAATCTGATTTGTGGTGAGGGGAGAGAGATAAAAGCTCATTTAGGAACGACATGAACATGCTGCGTAGGTAGCTGTTTATCAGTAAATATCTCCACTGAGATTAAGAAAAGCATTATCTTAATACATTAAGTACTTCCTGGTATGGTTACTGTACTGGTAACTCCCCAAAAGAATCTGGATTGTGGTGAGGGAACAGAGAAAAAAGCTCATTTAGGACCTGCACTTACGAAGGGGGTAGGCAGCTGTATATCAGGGAGTAAACCTTCTGAGAATAAAAACAGCTGGAGCTTGTTAAGGTAATTACACAGGGGAAAGCATAATGTACTGGGAACTCCTCAGAAGAATCTGATTTGTGGTGAGGGGAGAGAGATAAAAGCTCATTTAGGAACGACATGAACATGCTGCGTAGGTAGCTGTTTATCAGTAAATATCTCCACTGAGATTAAGAAAAGCAGTAGCTTAATAAATTAAGTATTTCCTGGTATGGTTACTGTACTGGTAACTCCCCAAAAGAATCTGGAGTGTAGTGAGGGAACAGAGAAAAAAGCTCATTTAGGACCTGCACTGACGAAGGGGGTAGGCAGCTGTATATCAGGGAGTAAACCTTCTGAGAATAAAAACAGCTGGAGCTTGTTAAGGTAATTACACAGGGGAAAGGATAATGTACTGGGAACTCCTCAGAAGAATCTGATTAGTGGTGAGGGGAGAGAGATAAAAGCTCATTTAGGAACGACATGAACATGCTGCGTAGTTAGCTGTTTATCAGTAAATATCTCCAATGAGATTAAGAAAAGCAGTAGCTTAATAAATTAAGTACTGCCTGGTATCGTTACTGTACTGGTAACTCCCCAAAAGAATCTGGATTGTGGTGAGGGAACAGAGAAAAAAGCTCATTTAAGACCTGCACTTACGAAGGGGGTAGGCAGCTGTATATCAGGGAGTAAACCTTCTGAGAATAAAAACAGCTGGAGCTTGTTAAGGTAATTAAACAGGGGAAAGTATAATGTACTGGGAACTCCTCAGTAGAATCTGATTTGTGGTGAGGGGAGAGAGATAAAAGCTCATGCTGCGTAGGTAGCTGTTTATCAGTAAATATCTCCACTGAGATTAAGAAAAGCAGTAGCTTAATAAATTAAGTACTTCCTGGTATGGTTACTGTACTGGTAACTCCCCAAAAGAATCTGGATTGTGGTGAGGGAACAGAGAAAAAAGCTCATTTAGGACCTGCACTTACGAAGGGGGTAGGCAGCTGTATATCAGGGAGTAAACCTTCCGAGAATAAAAACAGCTGGAGTTTGTTAAGGTAATTACACAGGGGAAAGGATAATGTACTGGGAACTCCTCAGAAGAATCTGATTTGTGGTGAGGGGAGAGAGATAAAAGCTCATTTAGGAACGACATGAACATGCTGCGTAGGTAGCTGTTTATCAGTAAATATCTCCACTGAGATTAAGAAAAGCAGTAGCTTAATAAATTAAGTACTTCCTGTTATGGTTACTGTACTGGTAACTCCCCAAAAGAATCTGGATTGTGGTGAGGGAACAAAGAAAAAAGCTCATTTAGGACCTGCACTTACGAAGGGGGTAGGCAGCTGTATATCAGGGAGTAAACCTTCTGAGAATAAAAACAGCTGGAGCTTGTTAAGGTAATTACACAGGGGAAAGGATAATGTACTGGGAACTCCTAAGTAGAATCTGATTTGTGGTGAGGGGAGAGAGATAAAAGCTCATTTAGGAACGACATGGACATGCTGCGTAGGTAGCTGTTTATCAGTAAATATCTCCACTGAGATTAAGAAAAGCAGTAGCTTAATAAATTAAGTACTTCCTGGTATGGTTACTGTACTGGTAACTCCCCAAAAGAATCTGGATTGTGGTGAGGGAACAGAGAAATAGCTCCTTTACGACCTGCACTTACGAAGGGGGTAGGCAGCTGTATATCAGGGAGTAAACCTTGTGAGAATAAAAACAGCTGGTGCTTGTTATGGTAATTACACAGGGGAAAGGATAATGTACTGGGAACTCCTCAGAAGAATCTGATTTGTGGTGAGGGGAGAGAGATAAAAGCTCATTTAGGAACGACATGAACATGCTGCGTAGGTAGCTTTTTATCAGTAAATATCTCCACTGAGATTAAGAAAAGCAGTAGCTTAATAAATTAAGTACTTCCTGGTATGGTTACTGTACTGGTAACTCCCCAAAAGAATCTGGATTGTGGTGAGGGAACAGAGAAAAAAGCTCATTTAGGACCTGCACTTACGAAGGGGGTAGGCAGCTGTATATCAGGGAGTAAACCTTCTGAGAATAAAAACAGCTGGAGCTTGTTAAGGTAATTACACAGGGGAAAGGATAATGTACTGGGAACTCCTCAGAAGAATCTGATTTTTGGTGAGGGGAGAGAGATAAAAGCACATTTAGGAACGACATGAACATGCTGCGTAGGTAGCTGTTTATCAGTAAATATCTCCACTGAGATTAAGAAAAGCAGTAGCTTAATAAATTAAGTACTTCCTGGTATGGTTACTGTATTGGTAACTCCCCAAAAGAATCTGGATTGTGGTGAGGGAACAGAGAAAAAAGCTCATTTATGACCTGCACTTACGAAGGGGTTAGGCAGCTGTATATCAGGGAGTAAACCTTCTGAGAATAAAAACAGCTGGAGCTTGTTAAGGTAATTACACAGGGGAAAGGATAATGTACTGGGAACTCCTCAGAAGAATCTGATTTGTGGTGAGGGGAGAGAGATATAAGCTCATTTAGGAACGACATGAACATGCTGCGTAGGTAGCTGTTTATCAGTAAATATCTCCACTGAGATTAAGAAAAGCAGTAGCTTAATAAATTAAGTACTTCCTGGTATGTTTACTGTACTGGTAACTCCCCAAAAGAATCTGGATTGTGGTGAGGGAGCAGAGAAAAAAGCTCCTTTAGGACCTGCACTTACGTAGGGGTTAGGCAGCTGTATATCAGGGAGTAAACCTTCTGAGAATAAAAACACCTGGAGCTTGTTAAGGTAATTACACAGGGGAAAGGATAATGTACTGGGAACTCCTCAGAAGAATCTGATTTGTGGTGAGGGGAGAGAGATAAAAGCTCATTTAGGAACGACATTAACATGCTGCGTAGGTAGCTGTTTATCAGTAAATATCTCCACTGAGATTAAGAAAAGCAGTAGCTTAATAAATTAAGTACTTTTTGATATGGTTACTGTACTGGTAACTCACCGAAAGAATATGGATTGTGGTGAGGTTACAGAGAAAAAAGCTCATTTAGGACCTGCACTTACGAAGGGTGTAGGCAGCTGTATATCAGGGAGTAAACTTTCTGAGAATAAAAACAGCTGGAGCTTGTTAAGGTAATTACACAGGGGAAAGGATAATGTACTGGGAACTCCTCAGAAGAATCTGATTTTTGGTGAGGGGAGAGAGATAAAAGCTCATTTAGGAACGACATGAACATGCTGGGTAGGTAGCTGTTTATCAGTAAATATCTCCACTGAGATTAAGAAAAGCAGTAGCTTAATAAATTAAGTATTTCCTCGTATGGTTACTGTACTAGTAACTCCCCAAAAGAATCTGGATTGTGGTGAGGGAACAGAGAAAAAAGCTCATTTAGGACCTGCACTTACAAAGGGGGTAGGCAGCAGTATATCAGGGAGTAAACCTTCTAAGAATAAAAACAGCTGGAGCTCGTTAAGGTAATTACACAGGGGAAAGGATAATGTACTGGGAACTCCTCAGAAGAATCTGATTTGTGGTGAGAAGAGAGAGATAAAAGCTCATTTAGGAACGACATGAACATGCTGCGTAGGTAGCATTTTATCAGTAAATATCTCCACTGAGATTAAGAAAATCAGTAGCTTAATAAACTAAGTACTTCCTGGTATGGTTACTGTACTGGTAACTCCCGAAAAGAATCTGGATTGTGGTGAGGGAACAGAGAAAAAAGCTCATTTAGGACCTGCACTTACGAAGGGGGTAGGCAGCTGTATATCAGGGAGTAAACCTTCTGAGAATAAAAACAGCTGGAGCTTGTTAAGGTAATTACACAGGGGAAAGGATAATGTACTGGGAACTCCTCAGAAGAATCTGATTTGTGGTGAGGGGAGAGAGATAAAGCTCATTTAGGAACGACATGAACATGCTGCGTAGGTAGCTCTTTATCAGTAAATATCTCCACTGAGATTAAGAAAAGCAGTAGCTTAATAAATTAAGTACTTCCTGGTATGGTTACTGTACTGGTACCTCCCCAAAATAATCTGGATTGTGGTGAGGGAACAGAGAAAAAAGCTCATTTAGGACCTGCACTTACGAAGGGGGTAGGCAGTTGTATATCAGGGTGTAAACCTTCTGAGAATCAAAATAGCTGGAGCTTGTTAAGGTAATTACAAAGGGGAAAGGATAATGTACTGGGAACTCCTCAGAAGAATCTGATTTGTGGTGAGGGGAGAGAGATAAAAGCTCATTTAGGAACGACATGAACATGCTGCGTAGGTAGCTGTTTATCAGTAAATATCTCCACTGAGATTAAGAAAAGCAGTATCTTAATACATTAAGTACTTCCTGGTATGGTTACTGTACTGGTAACTCCCCAAAAGAATCTGGATTGTGGTGAGGGAACAGAGAAAAAAGCTCATTTAGGACCTGCACTTACGAAGGGGGTAGGCAGCTGTATATCAGGGAGTAAACCTTCTGAGAATAAAAACAGCTGGAGCTTGTTAAGGTAATTACACAGGGGAAAGCATAATGTACTGGGAACTCCTCAGAAGAATCTGATTTGTGGTGAGGGGAGAGAGATAAAAGCTCATTTAGGAACGACATGAACATGCTGCGTAGGTAGCTGTTTATCAGTAAATATCTCCACTGAGATTAAGAAAAGCAGTAGCTTAATAAATTAAGTACTTCCTGGTATGGTTACTGTACTGGTAACTCCCCAAAAGAATCTGGAGTGTAGTGAGGGAACAGAGAAAAAAGCTCATTTAGGACCTGCACTGACGAAGGGGGTAGGCAGCTGTATATCAGGGAGTAAACCTTCTGAGAATAAAAACAGCTGGAGCTTGTTAAGGTAATTACACAGGGGAAAGGATAATGTACTGGGAACTCCTCAGAAGAATCTGATTTGTGGTGAGGGGAGAGAGATAAAAGCTCATTTAGGAACGACATGAACATGCTGCGTAGTTAGCTGTTTATCAGTAAATATCTCCAATGAGATTAAGAAAAGCAGTAGCTTAATAAATTAAGTACTTCCTGGTATCGTTACTGTACTGGTAACTCCCCAAAAGAATCTGGATTGTGGTGAGGGAACAGAGAAAAAAGCTCATTTAAGACCTGCACTTACGAAGGGGGTAGGCAGCTGTATATCAGTGAGTAAACCTTCTGAGAATAAAAACAGCTGGAGCTTGTTAAGGTAATTAAACAGGGGAAAGGATAATGTACTGGGAACTCCTCAGAAGAATCTGATTTGTGGTGAGGGGAGAGAGATAAAAGCTCATGCTGCGTAGGTAGCTGTTTATCAGTAAATATCTCCACTGAGATTAAGAAAAGCAGTAGCTTAATAAATTAAGTACTTCCTGGTATGGTTACTGTACTGGTAACTCCCCAAAAGAATCTGGATTGTGGTGAGGGAACAGAGAAAAAAGCTCATTTAGGACCTGCACTTACGAAGGGGGTAGGCAGCTGTATATCAGGGAGTAAACCTTCCGAGAATAAAAACAGCTGGAGTTTGTTAAGGTAATTACACAGGGGAAAGGATAATGTACTGGGAACTCCTCAGAAGAATCTGATTTGTGGTGAGGGGAGAGAGATAAAAGCTCATTTAGGAACGACATGAACATGCTGCGTAGGTAGCTGTTTATCAGTAAATATCTCCACTGAGATTAAGAAAAGCAGTAGCTTAATAAATTAAGTACTTCCTGGTATGGTTACTGTACTGGTAACTCCACAAAGAATCTGGATTGTGTAGAGGGAACAGAGAAAAAATCTCATTTAGGACCTGCACTTACGAAGGGGGTAGGCAGTTGTATATCAGGCTGTAAACCTTCTGAGAATCAAAATAGCTGGAGCTTGTTAAGGTAATTACAAAGGGGACAGGATAATGTACTGGGAACTCCTCAGAAGAATCTGATTTGTGGTGAGGGGAGAGAGATAAAAGCTCATTTAGGAACGACATGAACATGCTGCGTAGGTAGCTGTTTATCAGTAAATATCTCCACTGAGATTAAGAAAAGCAGTATCTTAATACATTAAGTACTTCCTGGTATGGTTACTGTACTGGTAACTCCCCAAAAGAATCTGGATTGTGGTGAGGGAACAGAGAAAAAAGCTCATTTAGGACCTGCACTTACGAAGGGGTTAGGCAGCTGTATATCAGGGAGTAAACCTTCTGAGAATAAAAACAACTGGAGCTTGTTAAGGTAATTACACAGGGGAAAGGATAATGTACTGTGAACTCCTCAGAAAAATCTGATTTGTGGTGAGGGGAGAGAGATAAAAGCTCATGCTGCGTAGGTAGCTGTTTATCAGTAAATATCTGCACTGAGATTAAGAAAAGCAGTAGCTTAATAAATTAAGTACTTCCTGGTATGGTTACTGTACTGGTAACTCCCCAAAAGAATCTGGATTGTGGTGAGGGAACAGAGAAAAAAGCTCTTTTAGGACCTGCACTTACGAAGGGGGTAGGCAGCTGTATATCAGGGAGTAAACCTTCCGAGAATAAAAACAGCTGGAGTTTGTTAAGGTAATTACACAGGGGAAAGGATAATGTACTGGGAACTCCTCAGAAGAATCTGATTTGTGGTGAGGGGAGAGAGATAAAAGCTCATTTAGGAACGACATGAACATGCTGC
>NW_025960855.1:0-29014 GCF_023159225.1 Perognathus longimembris pacificus | reverse complement strand
GAGGGCTGCGCCTGGGTCTGTCTGTAAGGCCTGGGACATGGCGTCTTCCTTAAGGAACCCTCCATATCCTTCCTGCCTGCCTGCCTGCCTGCCTTCCTCCCTCCCTTCCTCCCTCTCCCCCTCCCCCTCTCTCTCTCTCTCTCTCTTTCTGTTGTGCCCGTCCTGGAGTTTAAGCTCGGGGCCTGGGCGAAGCTTCTTCTGTCTTTTGTGAGTTCTTTACTGGAGACGCGCACGCTGAACGCCCTCCTCTGCCCGGCCCGCCTTCCGCCGCGGCCCTCGGGTCTCCGCCGCGGGCGTAGCCGGGGTTGCGGGTGCGAGCCTGGTGGGTGTCTAAAAGCTCATTTTTTTATTTTCACAAGATGTTTTTAGTTCACTGTCATGGCCCGGGAGTGGCTGGGTTGGCTGGGGGGGGGGGCGGGCGCTGTGGCGGGCGGTCCCCCCTCCCCCCCCCCCCCCCCCCCCCGCCCATCGCTCCGTGCTTCTCTGGAGACGCTTCCACACCAGGACTCGCGCCCCCGCCCTCGGTTCTGCCCCTGGCACCAGCTCTGCCCCAGGCCGAGGTGGGCAAGGCGAGGAGCTGGGGGGGGGAGAGCGTGCTGAGGGTGGGGGAGGAGCTGGGGGGGCGGGAGAGCGTGCTGAGGGTGGGGGAGGAGCTGGGGGGCGGGAGAGCGTGCTGAGGGTGGGGGAGGAGCTGGGGGGGCGGGGAGAGCGTGCTGAGGGTGGGGGAGGAGCTGGGGGGGCGGGAGAGCGTGCTGAGGGTGGGGGAGGAGCTGGGGGGAGGGAGAGCGTGCTGAGGGTGGGGGAGGAGCTGGGGGAGGAGCTGGGGGGCGGGAGAGCGTGCTGAGGGTGGGGGAGGAGCTGGGGGGGCGGAGAGCGTGCTGAGGGTGGGGGAGGAGCTGGGGGGAGGGAGAGCGTGCTGGGGGGGGCGGGAGAGCGTGCTGAGGGTGGGGGAGGAGCTGGGGGAGGAGCTGGGGGGCGGGAGAGTGTGCTGAGGGTGGGGGAGGAGCTGGGGGGAGGGAGAGCGTGCTGAGGGTGGGGGAGGAGCTGGGGGGGGCGGGAGAGCGTGCTGAGGGTGGGGGAGGAGCTGGGGGGGGGGGAGAGCGTGCTGAGGGTGGGGGAGGAGCTGGGGGAGGAGCTGGGGGGCGGGAGAGTGTGCTGAGGGTGGGGGAGGAGCTGGGGGGAGGGAGAGCGTGCTGAGGGTGGGGAGGAGCTGGGGGGAGGGAGAGCGTGCTGAGGGTGGGGGAGGAGCTGGGGGGCGGGAGAGCGTGCTGAGGGTGGGGGAGGAGCTGGGGGAGGAGCTGGGGGGGGCGGAGAGGCGTGCTGAGGGTGGGGGAGGAGCTGGGGGGGCGGGAGAGCGTGCTGAGGGTGGGGGAGGAGCTGGGGGAGGAGCTGGGGGGAGGGAGAGCGTGCTGAGGTGGGGGAGGAGCTGGGGGGCGGGAGAGCGTGCTGAGGGTGGGGGAGGAGCTGGGGGAGGAGCTGGGGGGAGGGAGAGCGTGCTGAGGGTGGGGAGGAGCTGGGGGAGGAGCTGGGGGGAGGGAGAGCGTGCTGAGGGTGGGGGAGGAGCTGGGGGGCGGGAGAGCGTGCTGAGGGTGGGGGAGGAGCTGGGGGAGGAGCTGGGGGGAGGGAGAGCGTGCTGAGGGTGGGGGAGGAGCTGGGAGGTTGGGGGGACCGAGCGCCCCGCTCCGGGCGTCGGTGGAGGAGGCCCGCAGCCGCGTCCGCGGAGCCCGAGCGCGGAGCCCGGCGCGGAGGAGGCCGAGGCGGGCGGACCGAGGGGGGGCGCCCGGTCCCCAACAACAAATGAAACCTTTGCCATTCCAGCTTTTGGTTCTGCAGGAGAGCCGTTTCCATAAAGCTACGCCACTATGAGGGGGTTTATTATCATCATTACTGTGCGTGTGTGTGCGTGCGTGTGCGTGCGTGTGCCTGTGTGTGTGCGTGTGTGTGCGTGCGTGTGTGCGTGCGTGTGAGCGTGCGTGTGTGCGTGCGTGTGTGTGCGTGCGTGTGTGCGTGCGTGTGTGTGCGTGTGTGCATGTGTGTGTGTGTGCCGGTGCGGGGCCTTGAACCCGAGCCCACCCGCCTTCTCTTGGGCTCTCCGCGGGGCCGCGCCGCCCCCGCTCACCACCAGGGGCAGCCGGCCCCGCCCCGCCCTGGAGCCCGGCCCCGCCCCGCCCTGGAGCCCGGCCCCGCCCCGCCGCCCCTCGGCCGCCGCGCCCGGACCCCCCCCCCTCTGCGCGGCGAGGCCCGGGCCGGGGCCCCCGCAGCGCCCGGCGCCCTGGAGCCCGGCTCCGCCCTGCCGCTCCTCGGCCCCCGCGGGCTCTGCCGGCCAGGCCGGGAGAGGCGCGCCCTGCGGGCCACCGTCTGGGGAGCCGGGCGGTGGGAAGCGGTACGAGGATCTTGGGGAGCCTCCTGGGAGGTCCCCGCCCCCCCGCCCCGCACCCGGGAGGCGAACGTGAGCCCCGAGGGCAGAGCCGCTTCCGGGAGAGCCCGCAGCCCTCCCGCCGCGCCCGCGTCTTCGGGATCCGCGCTGTGGCGCCGCGCACCGCACCGCACCGCACCGCACCGCACCGCGCCGCACCGGGGGCCGAGCCGCCGGCCTCTCTGCTCTAAACCCGCAGCTCCACGACCTTGCTCCGCACAGGGCCAGGCGCAGACGTGGTTCAGCCACCGGCACAGACCAAGGCAGCCGTCGCCGGCTTCCCGGCTCCCTGCCGGTGCTGCAGCGCGAACGCGGGGCCCGGGCGCCGTCGGAGCCTCTCCGCGCGAACGCGGGGCCCGGGCGCCGTCGGAGCCTCTCCGCGGGAACGCGGGGCCCGGGCGCCGTCGGAGCCTCTCCGCGCGAACGCGGGGCCCGGGCGCCGTCGGAGCCTCTCCGCGCGAACGCGGGGCCCGGGCGCCGTCGGAGCCTCTCCGCGGGAACGCGGGGCCCGGGCGCCGTCGGAGCCTCTCCGCGCGAACGCGGGGCCCGGGCGCCGTCCGAGCCTCTCCGCGCGAACGCGGGGCCCGGGCGCCATCGGAGCCTCTCCGCGCGGACGCGGGGCCCGGGCGCCGTCGGAGCCTCTCCGCGCGAACGCGGGGCCCGGGCGCCGTCGGAGCCTCTCCGCGGGAACGCGGGGCCCGGGCGCCGTCGGAGCCTCTCCGCGGGAACGCGGGGCCCGGGCGCCGTCGGAGCCTCTCCGCGGGAACGCGGGGCCCGGGCGCCGTCGGAGCCTCTCCGCGGGAACGCGGGGCCCGGGCGCCGTCGGAGCCTCTCCGCGGGAACGCGGGGCCCGGGCGCCGTCGGAGCCTCTCCGCGGGAACGCGGGGCCCGGGCGCCGTCGGAGCCTCTCCGCGCGAACGCGGGGCCTGGGCGCCGTCCGAGCCTCTCAGCGCGAACGCGGGGCCCGGGCGCCGTCCGAGCCTCTCCGCGGGAACGCGGGGCCTGGGCGCCGTCCGAGCCTCTCAGCGCGAACGCGGGGCCCGGGCGCCGTCGGAGCCTCTCCGCGGGAACGCGGGGCCCGGGCGCCGTCGGAGCCTCTCCGCGCTCCAGGCCGGCGCTCTACCCCTGAGCCGCAGCGCCGGGCCCGGCGTTGCGGGCCGCTCACTGGAGACGCGCGTCTCGTGGGGACTCTTCTGCCCGTGCTGGCTCTGAACTGCGCTCATCAGACCTCAGCCTCCGGAGTAGCCACTTGCTTTTGTATTGGGTCGTGGACCCGTTTTTCTCCTCGCCATCTTTGCAGTGATTTGCAACTTAGAACCGACCTTGGTCCGCCCGGGCCGCCTCTCCTTCGGTGTTGCTCCACGGGACTGGATACGTCCAACGCCTCTGGGTATCCCGAGTGCCCGCGCCCTGAGCTCCGGTGCACAGTCGGACGGTCCTCATCCCCCAGGTGACTGGCCTTCCTAAAGTCACTTTCAGGGCTGGGGAGATAGCCTAGTGGCAAGAGAGCTTGCCTCGGATACACGAGGCCCTGGGTTCGATTCCCCAGCACCACATATACAGAAAACGGCCAGAAGCGGCGCTGTGGCTCAAGCGGCAGAGTGCTAGCCTTGAGCGGGAAGAAGCCAGGGACAGTGCTCAGGCCCTGAGTCCAAGGCCCAGGACTGGAAAAAAAATAAATAAAATAAAGTCCCTTTCACCGTGCAGAGCTCCCTGGTGTGGGAGTTACAGCCAAAGAGCTGCTTCTCAAGACAGGGATGCAGTAGAGGTTCTACTTGAATTTTAGCAGTTGGTAGAAAGCCCCGTGGGTGGGCACAGCTGTCTGCAATGCCGTGAAGGGGGATCCCGCTGGGGGCACCCGGCTCTCAGCCTGGATGAGTTCAAATGACTTGAGTTTGTGCAGAAGAAATAGTAGAGAAATCAATAAATCTACTGAACAGCTGGAAGTCCAGGAATGGAGAGAGGAGGAGGGAAGGGAAATGAGGAAGGAGCCGGGCCATTCTCGGAGAGGAGTCAGCCTACAAGAAGTCCCGCCAAGACGGGATAAAGGGCTTCGAGGGGCTACCTGCTAAGCTGGAGTTGTTGAGACGCCCTGGCCCCTGCAGGGGCGGGCATGGCGCAGCCAGGGAGCGCACGCAGCCCTGGAGATGGCCCACGCGCATCCAGCAGAGGAGAGCTCACGGTCAGACCGCTGTGCAGGGCGCTGGTCCATTGTGATCACTGTGACAAGTACCCGAGAGACTGGAGGCGAGACTGTGGCTCAGGACCGCCTGGCCCTCCCTCCCTGCCGGCCTGCCCAGAGGTGGCAGCAGGGGTGAGGGGCGGAGGGGGAGCAGGCTTCCTCTTATCCGCTCAGTCTCGGGGACGGCGCCCCTGCCCGGTTAGGCAGTCTGGACGTGCCTCGCAGACACCTAGAGGTTTGCTTTACTCAGCTTCCTGCGGCCTCCTGATCCAGTCCAGCTGACGAATCGCCGTCTCTGCCCCAATCCCCGAGGCTCCCTCACCCGGTTCCCCGAGGGGACTGCCCGAGCCTTTGAAGGGGACTTTAGACCCTCACTGGTTGTGGAATAAACCTGTCTCCCCCCTGCCCCCGCCCCGGTCAGTTGCAGGGCTTAAACTCAAGGCCTGGGCACTGTCCCTGAGCATTGTGCTCAAGATTAGCACTCTATCGCTTGAGCCCCAGCGCCGCTTCCGGTTTTCTAGTGGTTAATTGGAGATGAGAGTCCCACACACTTTCCTGCCCGGGCTGCCTTTGAACCGCGATTCTCAGGTCGCAGCCTCCTGAGTAGCTGGGATTCTAGACGTGAGCCACAAGTGCCACGCTGGAAGGAAGACGCTGCGAGTTGAGCTCAGGGTCTCGCTACCACGAGAGCTGTTTTTTCTCTTTCCAGAGTGTCTCACATTTTTGCCCACTGGCCTCAACCAGAGTGTGCGGTCCTCCTGTCTCCTGAGTGTGCGGTCCTGTCTCCTGAGTGTGCGGTCCTCCTGTCTCCTGAGTGTGCGGTCCTCCTGTCTCCTGAGTGTGCGGTCCTCCTGTCTCCTGAGTGTGCGGTCCTCCTCTCTCCTGAGTGTGCGGTCCTCTCTCCTGAGTGTGCGGTCCTCCTGTCTCCTGAGTGTGCGGTCCTCTCTCTCCTGAGTGTGCGGTCCTCCTCTCTCCTGAGTGTGCGGTCCTCCTGTCTCCTGAGTGTGCGGTCCTCCTGTCTCCTGAGTGTGCGGTCCTCCTGTCTCCTGAGTGTGCGGTCCTCCTCTCTCCTGAGTGTGCGGTCCTCCTGTCTCCTGAGTGTGCGGTCCTCCTGTCTCCTGAGTGTGCGGTCCTCCTGTCTCCTGAGTGTGCGGTCCTCCTCTCTCCTGAGTGTGCGGTCCTCCTCTCTCCTGAGTGCTCCTTTTTGTGCCGCGCCCGCGGGGGCCTTGTGCTGGGGGGCCAGCCCTCTCCGTGGGCCGAGCGCGGGGAAGTGTGCTGGAGGGCCGGTGTGATGGCAGCCACCTTGGAAGCAGATTTTCCCCTCGTAGGGGAGCGTGTGATAAACTCACCCACAGGCCTCCCGGCCGTCCTCACAGTGCCACCTGCTGTCCATTCCGACGGTGTGTGAGTCGCTGCGGTCAGGCTTTCTTAGTTTCTACCCAAGATTCCAGCCCCAAACAGGCGAGGCAGGGGGCAGCGGGAGCCATGGGGCAGCGGGAGGCAGGGGGCAGCGGGAGCCACGGGGCAGCGGAAGGCAGGGGGCAGCGGGAGGCAGGGGGCAGCGGGAGGCAGGGGGCAGCGGGAGGCAGGGGGCAGCGGGAGGCAGGGGGCAGCGGGAGGCAGGGGGCAGCGGGAGGCAGGGGGCAGCGGGAGGCAGGGGGCCGCGGGAGGCAGGGGGCAGCGGGAGGCAGGGGGCAGCGGGAGGCAGGGGGCAGCGGGAGGCAGGGGGCAGCGGGAGGCAGGGGGCAGCGGGAGGCAGGGGGCAGCGGGAACCACGGGCAGCCGCGCCCCGCCGCCCCCTCCCCCCGCCGCCCCCTCCCCCGAGGGCGGTGCCCCGCGCTGACGGACGCGGGCAGCCGCGTCTCCGGCAGGCCAGCCCTGAGATAAAAAGTCATAAATAGCCCGGGCCTGATCCTGGGCCAGCTCCGTGTCCTTGGGCTGCAGGGCCCACAGGCCCGGCCCCGGGGGGGGGGGGGGTGCAGCGCAGCTGCTGTGGAAATTTCCATGAGCTTCCACCCCTCTGGGGAGCTCTGGGAGTCCCTGGGGCTTGCGAAAGAGGCGGGAGCCGTGGACCCTGCTCCTGGGCCGCCCCGGAGGAACGGCCACCGCGCGTGCCAAGAACACGCGCGCACAAACAGGTTGCAAAACCTTGAGCCAAAGTCGTCAAGAAGGTCAGGGCGCGTGGCCAGGCGGGAGCCACGCCCGCGCTCGCGCCGGCCCCCCAGCTCCTCTCCACCGGCCCCCCCTTCCTAACGAGCTCGCCCCCCCCCAGGGCACTGGGGCGAAAGCTGACCCTGTCTCCACTCGCCAAGGGACGGCGAACAGTGTGTGCGTTTTTAAAGGGAAAAAATGTTTGCAGCACATGCCATTCCATAGATTATCCCTGGGAATAGTGTTAGGAACTCAAGGTGAAATTACAAAATGATGTGTAACGCACTGATCCATGACAAGCTGCCGCGAGAGGAGAGGCCCGCGCTGTGGGCAGGCGACGGGGCCCCGCCGGTCCCGCGTGCGGCCCGAGCCCGGCCCCGAGCTGCCGAGCAGCGGCTGGGAAACCCCGGGGCCATCTCACCGACGGCTCCCACACGCCACAGCGGGGCCCGGGCCGCGCGTGTGCGCGAGCACACAAGCATGCACGTGTCATTGTGCGCCACGCACGATCCTGTGTGCCCGCACGCACGCACGCACAGGGGTGCGATTGTGCACACGCCCCACCCTGTGTGGAACCACGCGTGCGCACAGCCACGGACCTGTGTGCCCTTGGGTGTGAACTGCTGCTGTGCACGGAGGCATGGATGTGCTCGCACACACGGGGTGGGCGCGTGCGTGGACCGGGAGGGCGGGGGGAGGACGGGGGGGGGCAGGCACGCCGCTCGGGGGACCTGCGCATGCGTGGGGGTGAATCTGGGCGTCTCTCCGGCTCACTTCTCCCTCCTGAGCCACGTCAGAGTCAGCTGCCTCCCCTGCGAGTCGGGAGAGCCGGGGCGGGGGAGGCGGGCGGGGCAGGGCCGAGGGCACCGGGCGCCTGCCGGCGTGAAGGGCGGTGCAGGTCCGCTGCCGGTGCGGCGGGAACAGGCGGGAGGAGACAGGCCGTCCTCGAACCTGCAGCCTTCCCGCCTCCACTTCCTGGGGGCCGGACTTACAGGCGGGCACCACCATGTCTGGCCAAGCAAACCTTAGAAAAACAGATTAATAAGGGTGTGCTTTTCCTCGTGAAAGAGTGAGATCAGGGGCTGGGGATATGGCCTAGTGGCAAGAGTGCTTGCCTCGTATACATGAGGCCCTGGGTTCGATTCCCCAGCACCACATATACAGAAAACGGCCAGAAGGGGCGCTGTGGCTCAAGTGGCAGAGTGCTAGCCTTGATCAAGAAGAAGCCAGGGACAGTGCTCAGGCCCTGAGTCCAAGGCCCAGGACTGGCCCCCCCCTCCCAAAAAAAGGTTAGAGGTGACCTTTTAAAATTTGTTACTAGGGAAAGCTTTAGGGCAAGGTGGAGGCCATTTTGTCTTTCTCCAGCATCGATTTGTTAAGGTGTGAGGAGAAGTTGTCTAGTTAAGCAGTCGTAGGGTCGAGTCTGTTTAGTGGGGCTGGGTGGAACCCAGTTTCTCACGGCTGCTCAGTAAATGTGAGCCCCGCCCCCCTCCCCCCCCCCAGTCCGGGGATCTGTTAGGATTCTTGCTTCCTTCTGTCCAGTGAAGGGAAGGGTTACTAAGACATGGGTTTGTGTAGCTGGCCTCTCTGAGCGCCCAGGCCGGGGGAGCCGGAGCCGCCGGGACTCGAAGCAGCTTCCTGCTTGGGAATGACCCTCCTGGGCCAGTGGCTTGACCATCACACAGTCGTGACTGGGTCTTCTTTTTATTCTTAGCCGTATAGCAGTCACCAAAGGGCCCCGGCACCAAAGACAAGGTGGATACGAAGCCCGGCAAGGCGGCGTGGAGTAGCCACACTGCAGTTCTACAGAGGCCTCGGGACATGCCTTCCAGAGGCTCCCGGGGAAGATCAGGCCCTTCTACTTTAGAATCCAGCCTTAAAGAGAAGAGGCTGCAACTTGATCACCAAGTGTCAGCTACCACTATGCCATCTAGAAATAAGAGATGAAATTATTAAACCCGTACTGTATTATGCAAAGTGTGTCAATCCTGCAGACCTTGTTGCTGTGGGTCAGTCTTGCCAGATGACGGAAAGTGCTTGAAGCACGCGCGTTAGCGGGTAGGGTGAAATGATAGAAAATAACGGTCTTTTCAATTTGATTTACAAGTCATTCTCAGTATATGTATGGTAGTTAGACAATACTTTGTGGAATACGTGAAATGTCCTACCTGCACTGTTAGAATTATTAAGTAACAATAAGTCAGACTGTCACTGCGGTGGACACGTTCCAGGACTTCAGTTATGCTGTCTTCAGTGTGTTCACGCGTTCCTTCTCTTAACCACCGCACGGTGATGAGTGGCACGGAGGGGAAATCAAGGCACAGAAAGGTCGGGTGGTTCCGGACCACAGTTAGAAACAGGCAGACTCCCGGCTGTGCTGCCGGTGCCCTGGCTGTATTTTTCGTGTGTGGTCCCCGGAGCCTGACCTCGGGGTCTCCTGTTACGCGTTTGCTTTTCAGCTCGGGCCGGTGCGCTTGCACGCGAGCCACACATCCCGTCCCCGTCTTTTTGAGTGCTCACTGCAGGTGGCTGTTCCAGGTGCCGGGCTAACAGGGGTGGACAGAAGACCCAGAATATGTGCTCACTGATGTGCCACTTGGATACCAGCCAAGCAAAGCACGGTGGGTGGTAAAAAGTACTAGGAAGGGAAATACCACACAAAGGCCAGGTATGGGGGCTCAAGTCTGCGATCTTGGCGACCCGGGAGACAGAATGGGAGGATGAGAGTTCAGGCCAGCCTAGCAGGAAGTCGGCAAGACCCGTCCAGGTGCTAGCCGAGCGTGGGCACACACCTGCAGAGCCGGCTGGGGTCTCGGCAGTCTGACTGGCCCGGGCGGAACTGCACGACCTCGCCGTTCGGCCATTACAGCGGGAACGGGCTGGGGACTTGGTTCCAGAGGTAGAGTGCTTGCCTGGCATGTACAAGGCTTTGGGTTCAAACTCCAACACAAGAAGCAAAATAAAGGCAGATGAGGCGTGAGCACCAGAGGTCGGCGAGGCCGGCGCCGGAGGCAGGGCCGGGGGAGGGCAGGGGTGAGACCTGCCGACGCAGAGCCGTTTGGATTTCATGCCGGGAGGGGTGTGGGCTTGGCAGGGACGGGACCTGCCTCTGGCTTTACAGCAAGCAAGCACGGGGGGGGGGGTGAGGGGCGCTGGGGGAAGGCAGGAGGGGGCGGCGGCTGCTGGGGACTTGGGGGTGGGTAAGCACGGGCAGAGGGGCGCTGGCCTGGCCCGGGGCCGCCGAGGTGCGGCTGGCTGGCGAGGGGCAGGGGTTCTGTGGGTGGGCGCCTCTGCCCCATGTTGGGGTGCGGCTGGCTGGCCCCACAGGGGTTCTGTGGGTGGGCGCCTCTGCCCCATGTTGGGGTGCAGCTGGCTGGTGAGGGGCAGGGGTTCTGTGGGTGGACGCCTCTGCCCCATGTTGGGGTGCAGCTGGCTGGTGAGGGGCAGGGGTTCTGTGGGTGGACGCCTCTGCCCCATGTTGGGGTGCGGCTGGCTGGTGAGGGGCAGGGGTTCTGTGGGTGGGCGCCTCTGCCCCATGTTGGGGTGCAGCTGGCTGGTGAGGGGCAGGGGTTCTGTGGGTGGGCGCCTCTGCCCCATGTTGGGGTGCAGCTGGCTGGCGAGGGGCAGGGGTTCTGTGGGTGGACGCCTCTGCCCCATGTTGGGGTGCAGCTGGCTGGTGAGGGGCAGGGGTTCTGTGGGTGGACGCCTCTGCCCCATGTTGGGGTGCGGCTGGCTGGTGAGGGGCAGGGGTTCTGTGGGTGGGCGCCTCTGCCCCATGTTGGGGTGCAGCTGGCTGGCGAGGGGCAGGGGTTCTGTGGGTGGACGCCTCTGCCCCATGTTGGGGTGCAGCTGGCTGGCGAGGGGCAGGGGTTCTGTGGGTGGGCGCCTCTGCCCCATGTTGGGGTGCGGCTGGCTGGCGAGGGGCAGAGGCAGGGAGGGGAACGCCCCGGGACGGGGCAGCAACCGGGGTGGGCAGGAAGACGTCGGCGAACATGGCAGAATAACAACCTGGGAAAACCGGGTCCTCCCAGAAACAGTGCGACGGTGGGTGAGGACGGCTCTGTCGGGGGAGGGCCGGGGAAATGGCCGTCTGCCACCCGAGGGGCGGCCGGAGCTGGAACGACACTTGAGTCCGTGTAGCGGCTCCGGGGACCCCGCTCCCTGTGGTGACGGGCCTTTCCCCCAGGGGACGTTTGTGAAAAATAAAGATGAAAATGCAGGCGTGTGCAGCGACTGGGGCAGGAGCCCAGAGTGCGGGCAGGGAGGTGCACCCCCCCCCCCGGCCGCTCGGGCGGGGCAGGAAGGGCCTCCGGGGGTCACCTGCAGTGACCTGCACACAGGCAAGCAGGAAGGAAAGGCAACGGCACCCTCCGCCCCTTGGCAGAGAACGGCGACCGACCGGTTCTTACACGTGGGGAAATGGTGTCAGTGCTCACAGACAGCAACAAAAGCACACACTTGCCAGCGTCATTCAGGAAAGTCACTGCACAAAGACCAGCCACAGAAAGAAGCAACCACCACAGGCCCCGCGCAGGAAGCTGCCACACAGCGGTTCCAGACACCCCGTGTCCAGCGGCGGCAGCAGCACCGGCAGGAGACAGCGTGACATCTACGCAGGGCAGAAGACGCCGGGCCGGCCGGGCAGGACCGGAGCTGCGGCGCCCTGTCCACGGGGTCCACGGGGTCCACGGGCGAGAGCAGGGGACTGCCCTCCAGGCTCGGGTGCAGCCGCCCGGGGAACTCAGAGTCCGGGGACACTGCTTCCGGGCTCCATACTTTTTGTTTGTAATTTTCTCCTGTTTTTTTTTTTTAAATATAGGAACCCAAATTATAAGCCAGGGTTAAGGGGCACAGTAAAGAGTAAGATGTGATCGGTCTGGCAATAACAGCTCAAAGAACGGAGAATGGAACTGTACAGCAGCAAAGTTTTTGTATATTCTTGATACTTCGTAGTCACCCACACTAGAATGTTAGCCGCCAACACCATCCACAAGAAAGGAGGCGTCTCACACACACACACACACACACACGCACACACCCCGACGATGCAGAAGGAGCCTGTGGCTGACAAGCTGGTGGGGGTGCGCAGGTGCAGAGGCGGTGGGGAGGCCAGGGTGCTGCCCAGCCTTCCACCCCTACCCAAGATGACCCGCTTCCAAGCAGCTGGCCTTGGTCTGGGCTCAGTTTGGAGGTTCCATCCCTGGCCTGCTGGGCTGTGACGAGGAAACCCACCATGGCCCTGTCCCCGTCCCCGTCCAAGGCCCCGGCCACAGCCCCGGCCCTGTCCACGTCCCCGTCCACGTCCCCGTCCCCATCCACATCCCCGTCCACGGCCCGGGCCCTGTCCACGGCCCCATCCACAGCCATGGCCACAGCCCTGTCCCCATCCACAGCCCTGTCCCCATCCACAGCCCTGTCCCCATCCACAGCCCTGTCCCCGTCCACAGCCCTGTCCGCGGCCCCATCCATGGCCCAGTCCCCGTCCCCATTCACCTCCCCGTCCCCATCTCCATCCACGGCCCTGTCCCCATCCACGTTCACCTCCCATCCACATCTCCATCTGTAATAGGGAGGTCAGATCTGGCCAGTGCCATCATTAGCTGTGGAGGGACTTCAGGTGGACTCCAGCTCAGATAGGAGCAGAAGCCGACTCCATCTCCACTAAGCCCTCCCCCCCCCCATCCAGGGAAGCTCCCCTTCAGCTCCAGCGTCTGGGCCCTGACCCTGCTCTCCTGGTCGGCTGTTTAGGCTCCCAAGTCTGGGCTGCGACCAAGGCCGGTGGGTTCACTTTTTGTTCATTTTTTACTTCCCCAATAAATCTGTCCTTTTGTCATCTTGTAGCTGGAGACTGTGTGGTGGACTCTCGGGGGAACCAGGAATCCCCTCCCTTGGGGGGACCCCGTTTCATTGTGGCGAACCCCCACTCTACTTCACATCCACAGCCATGTCCCCATCCACGTCCACCTCCCTCTCCCGGGCCCCGTCCACGGCCCCGGCCCGGCCACCAGCAGCGCGGGCTGCTTCCTGGCAAAGGGCCGCGCGCAGTGCCTGGGCCCCAGGGTCAGGGTCCGGGGCCGGGCGCCCCAGCCCGGGAGGGAGGAAGGGCTGAGGGGCTGGGGCGCTCCAGCTCCCCGCGCTCCTCTGCAGGGGCCCCTCCCTCCCTCGCCGCTCCCCCCCCTTCTCCTCCCCCCCCCCCCCCCCCCCCCCCCGCCCTCAGAAGGTGAACCTCAGCCGGGGCGCACTTGGCCAGGCACGAGGTCGTTGGGACTGTTCTCAGTGCGCATGCGTGGGTCAAGGTCGCCGGTTTTCTAACCCCGGGAAGGGCAAGCCGGGAGCTGCCTGCGGGACGGAGCGCCCTCCCATTGGCTGTCGTCGCTGGGCCCTCGCTTCCTATTGGCTGCGGGATGTGCGCACGAGCCGAGCACGCTACCCCCAGCGTGGGGCTTCGGGCGGCGTGGCAGCCAATGGGAGGCCCAGGGGGCGGAGCCAGCGGCGCGGGCGTGCGAGCGCGGGCGAGGAGGTAAACAGGCCGCGGGCTCGTGTCGCGGCGGCTGAGGAGCGCGCGCGGCGGGCGGCGCGAGGGCCACCTGGACTCCCCGCTTCTGCGGCGGGGTAAGGCTGCCCGCGGGGCCGCGGGGTCCTGCGGGGTGCCCGGCATTCCCGGGCTGGCTGCGGGCCGGGCTGCAGCGGCTCCGGGCTCCGGGGGCATCGGGCTCCGGGGGCCTCCGGCTCGCGGGGCATCGGGCTCCGGCTGCTCCGGGCTCCGGCTGCTCCGGGCCCCGGCGGCTCCGGGCTCCGGCTGCTCTGGGCTCCGGCTGCTCCGGGCCTCGGCGGCTCCGGGCCCCGGCTGCTCCGGGCTCCGGCTGCTCTGGGCTCCGGGGGCTCCGGGCTGCAGCGGCTCCGGGCCCCGGCGGCTCCGGGGCTCCGGCTGCTCCGGGCCTCGGCGGCTCCGGGCCCCGGCGGCTCCGGGCCCCGGCGGCTCCGGGCTCCGGCTGCTCTGGGCTCCGGGGGCTCCGGGCTGCAGCTGCTCCGGGCTCGGGCGGCTCCGGGCCTGGGCCTCGGCGGCCCGGGTCGCTGTCGGGTTGCCCTGTGGGGTCGGAGCGCGCCGGTGGTGCGGAGTCCTGGCCCTGCCTTCGTCCCTTTTCCCGGGGCCCCGTGTCCCCCAGCGCCGGGCTTGGCCCCGGGTCCTCTGACCCGCTCCGAGGCGCCGGTGGGCCCGGCTGCCGAGCCCCGCACCGGCGCTGCCCGCCCCTCCTGCCGGGGGCCCGCCGTGCCGGGCGCCGCCTGCCCGGTCCTGCTGCAGGTGGCGGCTGCCGGTGGCGGGCCGCGGGGCGCCGGGGCCCACGGAGCGAGTCTGCCCGAGGGGCAGCGCGGGAAACCGCACACAGCCCCGGCAGACCCCGGGAAAAGTGCTGCAGGCCGCCCGCACCTTCCCCTCCGTGCCAGGGCGAAATCGCCCGCGGACGCCTCGGGTCCGTGCTTCCGTGTGGCAGGGCCTGCCCTGTGCGCGGTCCAAGCCCTGGCGTGCGTCTGATGGACAGGTTCCTCCCAGGTCTCCCACCAGTGGGGAGAATGTGTGCAGACATTGCCAAATGCCCCCTGGGGCACCCAGGTGACCCTAACCCGAGCCATCGCACGCCAGCAGCGCCAATTCTGGTTTTCTGGTGTTTAATGAGAGAGAAGAGTCTCGTAGAGTTTCCTGCCTGGGCTGGGTTTGAACTGTGATGCTCAGATCTCAGCCTTTTGAGAGGCTAGGATTATGAGCAAGAGCCACCAGTGCCCAGCTTGTAGCCTTCTTTTATATTGATAAAGCACCAGTATAAGAAGAGACTCCTATTTTCTTGTGCAGAGAAAGATGATTGACTTGAGCCCGTGTTTTGCCTTTAGTGATCCAGAATTGAATCCCAAGGTTATGGGCATACAGAGACACTGGGGGCCAGTAGAGCCAGTGATCATAGGGAGATTACTGGGGAGAATAGGAGTATGCATGGATTGAGAGGTCATAGTGAAAAATCCATTTAAAAAATTATAGGAGGCCAGCACTGGTGGCCCACACCTGTAATCCCAGCTACTCAGGAGGTTGAGATCTGAGGATCATAGAAGCCAGCTGGACAGCCATCAAAAAGCCAAAAGTAGACTTGTGGCTTGAATGGTTGAATGCTGTCCCTGAGCCTTGTTCCTCAGGGACAGCCCCTACTTCTTAAGTTTAAGTCTCAGGACTGGCATAAAAACAAACAAAAAGCTGCTGGAGAGCCATGCACTGGGAACTCATGCCTGTAATCTCAGCTACTTGGGAGACAAAGATAGGATCATAGTTTGAAGCTAGGCCGGGGAAAGAAAGTTCATGAGACCCATCTCAACCAATAGCTGGGTGCAGTGGGGCCCATTTGCCACCCCAGCTCTATGGAAGCATAGACAGGAAGGTTTTGGTTTAGGCCCCTTGAGTGACGAGTGAGACTCTATCTCAGATAGAACAGAATGAAAAAGGGCTGGAGGTAGGTCACATACTCAAGTAGTGTGCCTGCCTAGCAAGTGCAAAGCCTTGAGTTCATACACCAGTCCCCAACCCCTGCAAAGAGTCACCAGAACGTTACAGTACAACAAGGGGAGTGAGAGAGAAGAAAATAGTAGAGGAGTGGATATAATCAAAGTATCACAGTGAAATTGCCCATGTTATACAATTAACACGTACTAATAGAATACTTTAAAAATGAAAGTGATTGTTGCCCAAGGCAAGAAAATATCATCCTGAGTCCTTGTTAGAGTTTCTGTTTCTTATTGATCCTTTGGGGATGTATCAGGATTTCTTGTGACATTCCTTGGCCAGTTGGAGGTCCTTGGGGACCCTTTATGCCTATGGAAAAAGATCAGGAAGGACAGCACTTCTCCTTTCCCCAAGAGTCATTTGGAGGAGTCTGACTGGTAAGCCGAACTTGGCAGGATAATTTTCCATCAAGAGCCCTGAACACTGAGTCATTATCTTTGTTGCTTGAAACAAGAGCTGTGTGCAAAATTAGACAGGGATATTTAGGTAGAGTGTTGTCTTGATTGACAACTGGAAACAGTACTGGCATTCCTGCTAAACAACAGGAGGCAACTGTGGAGAGCCAGTGCAACGGGGGACTGGGAGGAAAGCTCGGGTACTGTTCCTCCGGGAATTGCCCTCGTGGGAGGGGTGGCTTGTGAGAAGGAAGGGTCTGAGTCCCTGGAAGTGGCGGGTGGCTGGGTTGTGGGGGGAGCACACAGAACTTGGAGCACAGAGATAAGCGAATACGTACAGGTAGAATTTCTAGACCTGTTGGCTATAGGGGTGCGATTTCTAGTTGGAGGGAGGAGCGGGGATGAGGTGGGTGTCATTACTGAGAAGAGAGGGTGCAGAGCTGATCCGGGGAAAGATGGTGATGGAGCTGAGGGCCTGTGGGAGTGTTTCTCCATCCAGTCTCCATGCAGTTGACACCCCTTTTCCTGTGCAGCTCTGCACAGCTGACCGAGGGGTGACCGAGCCACTCCCTTGCCATCAGAACGAAGACCATTTCCCTCACCCTGCAGACTTCTGCGTGTTGTTGCTTGGAAGGCGTTAGTGGCTTTGTGTCTAACTTGGTTCATTCTAGAAATGGCTTTAGTTAGGAGAGTCTGCCAGAGCTGAGGATGGAGAGGCCTCCCCGGGCAGCTGGTAGAGCAGCAGAAGCAGCCCAGAGGCTGCACTGGGTGGGAGACAGGACAGAGGGCCCAGGACTGGCTCACTCCCCACTCCCCCTGTCCACGCCTTCCCCGTGGAACAGGTGGAGGAGGGAGCTGAGGCCCAGAAGAGGGAGGAAGGGGAGTGGTAGGGCAGTGTGGGCTAGAAAAAATGGGCGGGGGGTAAAGGAGGAACAGTAGAAGAAGGCTCTGAGATGGGGGGTAGTATTAGAGGGGACTCATTGCCTCTGTGCTTAATGTGGGAATGATGGGGTGGCCTCAACTAGGTCCCCTCCCTGCCCTGCTCCAGCCAGTCTCGGAGGAGCTGGCTGTTTCTGATAGGAACGAGGTCTGAGGTCTGTATAGGCGTGCACTGTACACGTGTATGTGCAGAAGGGCAGCCGGGTCTTTCCTGGTGTTTACCCTTTCTGGCTATCTCACCCACTGGAAATCTCCGGAGGTGCCTTCTGAATGAGTCCTTGGGCTTCCTGCTCTGCCTGGGTGTCTGCACCCCAGGCCCTGCCACTGTAGAATATCCAGAAAGGCTCTTAGCAAACTCCTGCACCTTATTCTTTCAGATCCTGCTAAATCCTAATTTTCCTCAGCAGGCCTGTGTGCCCTGGAGGTGGCCAGCCCTCCCCTGGTTGCTGGGAATGGAATAGAGGTCATCTAGGTCAGCTGCCTGGGGTCATGTCAGAGAAAGTGGGCCACTAGGCCTGAGGAGGGACAGGCGTGCTCGAGGCCATGCGTGGTGGGTAGCGGACCTGGGTCTGGAGACCCGGCCTCACGGTTGGCCTCCCCGGCGGCCCTCAGGGCCTTCTGTGTGCTGCTCAGGCGTTAGAGGCCCTGGTGGCCTGGGCCCTGCTGGGCTGGGGACTGTCCTGCCTTAGCCCAGGCCCGGGATCACCTCCCCACTTGAGGATCTGCACTGGCCTGGCTCAGAGGAGGTTGGGAGCTTGGACGCCGGCAGCCCCAGGCAGCTGTGACCCCACTCTGCTTCAGCAAACACCCCGCACCTTCCCGAGATGCCAGTCAGACCCGGCTCACCCTGCTGCCGTTAGCTACCACATCTCGCCTGCTTTCCGAGTAGCTGTGGTGCACTGTATTAGTTATAACGGGGTGTTTGTGTCGGCCCCACCGCGCCTGTGTGCCTCCAACTCCAGAGGTCTCGGCTCATCACTGCCATCGCCTCCCAAACCAGACGTCCTGAGGGGAATTGTGAAAATGCAGCTGTTTTGGGCCCTGCGCGGGTCTGGGTGGCGTTTAGAAATCCCGTCTGTGTTGTGTTGGGTCTGCCCAGCAGCAGAGGGGTCCTTGGGACGATCCGCCCTGCCTCGGAGCTGGCTGTGCGGGTTGTGGGCAGCCTCAGCCTCGTCATCCGCTGCTGCCCGCTGCCCCGCAGCCAGGCACCCGGGGAATCCTGAGACCATGGGAACCTGCTCTTGGGGAGCCGTGGCTGCGGCCTCGGCTCTCCGAGCCCTTCCCTCCGCGTGGTACTGTCGGGCAGGTTGCCTCACTCCTGAGCTGTGGTGGATTCCGCTGCGGCGGCTGCTTTTTCCTAATCCTGGGGCTTGACCTCGGGGCCTGTGTGCTGTCCCTGAGCTCTTTCGCTCAAGGTGAGAGCGCTCTGCCACTTGGGGCCACAGCGCCACTTCTGGTTTTCTGGTGATTAATTGGAGATACGAATCTCAGACTTTCCTGCCCAGGCTGGCTTCAAACCACCATCCTCAGATCTCAGCCTCCTGAGAGCCACTGGTGCCCAGCTCACCTTGAAAGCCGTGACTTTGGGTAGCAGTCTTTTTCTTCTCTTAGTGTCCTCTCTTTTTATGGTTGTGGGTCTTGAACTCAGAGCCTTGCCCTGGCTCGCAGCTTGCTTGCTCTCCGGCACTACATATACCACTTGAACCACAGCTCCAGCCTTGCTTTTTGCTGTTTGTTTTGGAGATGGGGTTCCGTGAGGCTTCTCTGCTGCGGCTGGCCTTGCCTGTGACCCCCTGAACCTCAGCCTTCTGAGCAGCTTGGATGGCGGGCAGCCGGAGCCTGTCGACTCTGTGTGCCTCTTTCCCTCCGCTGCAGTGTGAGCACGGGTGAGATAATGTGTGTGTTTTACTGAGCACACACCTGCCAAACCCTCAGTAGAAGCAAGTCACACCATTGTGTGCTGGTTGTAATTCTTACCCAATGTAAACATGTGGAGGGCTGGTTGGATTCGCTGGGGGACAGTGCCCCTGTGCCGCTGCTCAGTGTGTTCTAGTCTGTGGTAGAGAAGTGTGTGGTTGGTGGACAGTTCCCAGAAAAAGCCTGGAACCAGTTTCAAGGAACCGTGAAGTCCAGGAACTCCTTTCCTTCCCAGGCAGGATCTGGGCCCCCCACGGAAGTGGCTGTCTACCTGTGTGGGCTCATGGTGGCATCTCTGCGTGGGTGAGGCAGGCAGCCCGGGGGGCTCCCGGGAGCAGCCTCGCCCCTGGGCCAAGGGGGCCCCGTGTGGGGCTCTCCACTGCCCGTGGTCTTCCGCGGACACCCTGGCCTCTGCCAGGAGCTGTGCCCGCCATCAAGAGCGCCTTGCTCACACCGCACCTGAGTGGCCACGTGAGGGCCTCAGGCCTGCTGGAGTGCCGGTTTTATTTGAACAACACACTTCCTGTTGGCTTACTGTACTGGCCAGGTTGGTAGCCTTGGGGGTGGTTCAGCTCTGGACTCTGGATTCAAAAGTCTTGTGCCCACAGTAATGTCCAGCACGGCCGAGGAAAGCTGAAGGTCAGCGTGAAGGTGAGAGGGTCAAGGTCTGCAGGAATACATTGCCCCGTGGGGAGACTTGACTTTGTTTGGCCTCTGCGCTGCCCTGGCTGTTTTCTCAATCTGTCCCCGGGGTGAGGAATAGCTTTATTTACTTTTCAGCACGGTAGGGCCCTGCAGAGCCCTGCCAGCGGGTGGTGAGGGTGAGGCCAGGCCAGGCTCTGAGCACAGGGCACCCAGGTCCCCCCCTCCCTCCCCCCCCCCCCCGCGTGGTCCCTGGTCCTGGTGTCAGTGCCCCTTGTCTGGGTGGCCCCGGCCGGGGCCCGCCCTGCTGAGCAGGACAGCGTGGCTTGCTCCTGGCATGGTGCGGAGCTGGCGGCACAGCGAGCTGTCGCCCTGTGTGGTGGTGTGATCACTGTCCTTTTCAGCTTCTCTTCAGAGGAGAGCAGAGTTGTGGAGCCAGCTGGATGTTTCACAGCGGGGTGCGGCTTAGTCCCCGCTGGGGCCCACTAGCACGGTGCTGGCAGGACTCGGTTGTTTGTGTTGGGCATGTGCCCATGGCTCAGGTCTGCAATCCTAGCCACTCAGCGGGCTGAGACCTGAGGATCCCAGCAGCCCCGCAGACAAAGCCGAGGAATTCTCATCTCCAGTTCACCGGCCAAACGCCTGAATTGGAGGCAGAGCGCCAGCCTGCCCTCTGCACCAGCTGAGCAAGACTTGAGGCCCCGAGGTCAAGCTCCAGCACCAGCACACAGTGAGGATTTGTGGGTTGGTTTTTTTTTTGGGGGGGGGTGTCTTTTAACATTGCCCACTTAAAATTACGATGACTACACTCCCTGATGTAGCTGAGTGTTTCTTGAGGATATTTGCAGAAATAACTCAAAATGGTTGGGTTTTGGGTCACCTTGGAGCTGTGGCGAGTTAGGAGCGAAGCCTTTGGGACTTCCTCCTCTCCCCCCCCCCCCCCCCCCGCCCCCGGTTCTGGGGTTGGAACTTGGCTCCCAGCTTGCTCCGCGTGCTTGCTTGGCTAGTGTCCTATCACTTGAGTCACTCTAGCCTGCGTTTTTGGCAATGGAGCCTTTGGATTTTTCTGCCCAGGCTGGCTTTGAGTGAAGATCTTCTAGATCTCATCCTCCTAAATCTCTAGGATGACAGGCTCGAGCTTGTAATCCACTGGCAACGGGCTAAGGATTTTTTTCTTTTCTTTATTTTTTTTTTAAAGAAGGCGAGGAAAGTTCTGAAAAGTTGCTTCCTCCTTTCTGGCAGTCGTTGCCTCCTCCCTCCCCCCTGCTGCTGGAGGACAGACACTCGCTCACAGAACCCCGCGCTCCGCGTCCATAAGGCGTGAAGCTGGCTCGCTGCGTCCTGAGACATGCGTGCACACGCGTGTACACACACACTGCGCGCACACGCACCCCTAAGTGTGGGTGTGGGCTGTCTGCGGTAGTTGGAAGTCCATTTGTCAGTCTGCTCACAAGTAGCAGATTATGTTTGTCAATAGCATCTGTCCGTGGGGAGAAAAACAGGTTTTGGCTCACGGTGTTTAGGAGCCCTCTCCCACAGAGGCTGTGCGTGGCCAGTGCCGGGGTGGGGCTTGCCACCCCAGGGTTCCTTGGGCACGTGGGACCGGGAGAGACACGTAACTGCTTCCTTTTGCACCTGTCATTAGGTGACCCAATTGCCACTTTGAGACTGTTAGGGAAGTACGGGGGGATGTGCTTGTTACAGTGCCCAGACACGGGGAGTTCGCGTGCTTTGTCACACTCTGGTGAGGCGTGTGGGTGGTGGGTGTCCTGTCACGCGGGCCCTCGAGCCGGCGTGGCCCCGTGCTCGCAGCTGCAGTGGTCCTGCGGGTTCTCGTGGCCCAGCGGTCTCACGATGCTGCACCGGATCTGAAAAAATTGAACTGGCTGTGCCGGGGTCAGTGGGCCGCAGTGGGCCGACTTGCCTAAAAGCTCCCCCCCCCCCCCCCCGCTTTCCCGTGTGGCTAGGTGACTTAGATGAGAAGCTCAGGAATGAATTTTAAGCTTGAGAACAGAGTCTGATCAGGGAGGTCCCGGGCACAGGTTCCGTGGAAGGTTTGACTTCAGACGGGTGTGGCAAGGGTTTGGAAGCGTCAGGGCTTGTGTGGCCCACGGGAGCCGCCTCTCCCTGTGACTGGCCGGACTGGCTTCCCGGGAGCCAGAGGCAGGTCTGTTCCGGGACCTGTCCTGCGTGGACGGCCCGGGGGACCCCCGGCAGGAGTCCTGCCCGGGTGTGTGCCGAGCCCCTCGCTCTACCATCTCCTCCTCTCCCTGCTGCTCCTTTCCTGCTCGCCCAAGGCAGGTCTAGAGGGTCCCTGCCATCCTTCCACCCCGGGCTTTCTGTGTGTGACGGAGGCAGGACAGAGCTGGGGACTGCCATCTGGAGACTGACGCTGGACGCCTTGAGCTCAGGTGGTGGGCTCCCTTTTCAGTTCTGGGCGTTTGCTCTGTGGAGCTCAGCCTTGCTTATTGCCATCGATGACCGGAGCTCAGAGCAGAGGCTGGGGGGTGACATGGGATCTCCTGGGGGGCCCCATCAGCCCCCTTCCCCCTCTTCTCCAAACTTCTCTGGCTTACGTTGGAAGGGGTATGGTCATTTGTGCCGAGTAGGGCCTGGTCCTCGTGAGTTGGGCTGGGAGCATGGCCCTGTGAGTTAGGAGGTGTGACTATGATGTAGCCCAGCTGGCCAGGAGTAACTAACGAGTAGTTAATGACCAGCCAGACGGCCCTGCCTCTGCTGTGTACAGGGCCTGTGACCTTGACCGGCACGGAGAATGCTTCTGCTGCACCAGGAGAGAGGCACAGGCCAGGGCCAGCGAAGGCCCACGGAGCCCCTTGACGCCCTCCTTCCCACAGCCCCAGCTCTGGGGCTGCCTGCCCGGTGCGTCTGAGCCTCAGCACGGAGGCATTGGCTTGGCAGAGGAGGTTCAGGTGGGCTGGCCCTGGACGCAGGCACCCGTTCGCTTCCTCCACCTGCATGCCCGTCCGAGCCTTGCAGGCAGAGCTGGAGTGGTTGGGAGGGGACAGATAGTCCCACGCTTTGATCAGTGGAGAAACACAGCCACCGTTTACCATCTGCCCAGGGCGTGGCGCGGAGCCGATGGGTCAGAGGGTGAGCCCTGACATGCTTTCTCTCTTCCAGCCCGGAAGGAAGGCTGCCATGTTGGGAGATGCCATCATGGTGGCCAAAGGCCTTGCCAAGCTGACCCAGGCCGTGCTGGACACCCACCTGCAGCACCTGGGTCTCAGTGGGGAGCTCCTCGTGGCGGTCCGCTCCCTGCAGGCCACTGCCGTCGAGCAGGTCGGCGTGGTCTTCGGGCAGGTGCAGGTAAGAAGGCTCGTCGTAGCGGAGGGTGTAAGGGCACCCGTGGAAAGGGGGCCGGGTCGGGAGCTCTCCGTGAGAGCTGGGGCCTGAACCCAAACAGACACCTTGGCCCAGTGACGAGCCTGTCCCGCTGTCCTGGGGCAAGGCAGGGCCTCTGCGGGGCGTCCTGCTGTAACAGGACTCCACGAGGAGCAGAAACGGGGGCTCATTTCTCCAGCCTTAGGACAAAGGTCGCGTGTCTCTCCGCACCTGTCAAGATCTCCAGGCCTCTCTAATCAGTGTCCCCAGCGGGAGGAGGTGCCGTGCGGCGATGGCGCTCCCCCCCTAGACTGTGAGGTCCTTTGCTCTGTCCTGGGAGGAGGTTCCGTGCGGCCATGGCGCTCCCCCCTAGACTGTGAGGTCCTTTGCTCTGTCCTGGGAGGAGGTTCCGTGCGGCCATGGCGCTCCCCCCCTAGACTGTGAGGTCCTTTGCTCTGTCCTGGGAGGAGGTTCCGTGCGGCCATGGCGCTCCCCCCCTAGACTGTGAGGTCCTTTGCTCTGTCCTGGGATGAGGCGGAGGAGGAAATTGAGGTTAAACAGTTTGCTGGAAGAAGGGCGATTTCTAAATGCTAGGCGCGAGTCCTTGCCGCCGCCGCCGCCGTGCTCTGCCCTGTGCCCTGGCCGTCCTGGCTGTGCTTTCTGTGGAGAGGAGCCATGGCCTTTCTGCTGGGCATTGTGTCTGTGGAACACCCAGGTTAGCATGCCCTCGAGCCCGGTGAGGCGGCCTGCTAGCGGCCCCCTCCACAGGACCAGGAGCCGAGGCTCACTGCCCGCCCCCCCCCGGCCTGCCAGAGATCTGGACACCCCAGGGCCCGGTCCTCTCCACAGGCGGCGTTCCCCCGGGGCGGCCGTCCCGGGCTCCTGACCCAGAGGGCTTGGTGCAGAGCCTCCCTCGCCATGTGGGAGGCTCCGCCCTGGCTGGCTGGCGCCTTCAGCCATTGGTGGCTTGCGGGAGGAGAGTCACAGCCTCCTCCCGCCTGGGCGGGGTGCTGGTCCTCGGCTCCTCCTGGTGTCCCGTCCATTTCCCTCCCACCGGGCCCTCAGGCCACTGGCCTGCCTTCAGAACGTGTGCTGTTTATTTATAGCCTCCACTGGTAGTTGCCTTGGCCTTGTCTGTGACCCCGTGTCACTCTGTGGCCGAGGGAACCCTATTTTTAGGTGAGGAAGTAGCAGGGTTAGGAGCTCATTCAAGGTCATTGCAAGTTTGGAAGTCGCAAGACCCTGGGGCTAAGGTCAGCCCTGGGTGACTTGTAAAGAAACCCTGGCTGTGCTCTGGGCTGAGGGGGGGGGGGGCGGCTCCTGGGAGGGGCCTCTTCCCTGTGGAGCCGGGTCCGTGGCGAGTCCGTCCGTGACCCCCAGGGCTGGCCTGCCCCAGGGCCCAGGAGCCCTGCCTGGCCACGCTTTCCGGGTGGGGGGCCAGCTTCCTGGGAAGGGCAGTCGTCGGGGCCGTGTGTGGAGCCGCCTGCCCAGGCCACACCGCGGAGCCTGGCAGAAGCGGCTGGGCCCGGGCCGGCTCCTGGCGCCCGGGCCTTGTGGGGGACAGGGAGGGCGATGGGCGGGGAGGCCGGCACCGCAGGGGGCAGCTCGGGCTGCCCCTGCCCATCTCACGCTGGTCTTGGCTCTGCAGGGGCAGCCCACGCGTGAAGACGCTTACACCCCCGAGGGCTTCGACGACCTGGAAGCGGAGCTGCCGTTCGCAGGGCCACAGGCGACCGGAGCCTCGGCGGACTTCTCTGCAGCGGCTGCCGGGGACCAGGCGCCGGCTCCGCCCCCGGGCCGCGCCCCAGGCCGGGGCCCCGCTCCGGCCTATGCCGCCGGGGGGCTCCTCTGGGAGGCGGGCCGGGCCGCCTCCCCGGGCAGCGGGGCCCACGGGAGGCTGTTTGCGGACCCTAGAGACTTCTTCTTGGCCGCTGGTGTCCGGCGAAGGTTCTTCCACCAGGACCAGTCTCCCGTGGGGGGCCTCACGGCCGAGGACATCGAGAAGGCCCGGCAGGCCAAGGCTCGCCCCGAGCGCAAGCCGCACACGCAGGTGGTAGGTCTCCAGACCCCGGGGCCCGGTGGTGCCCCTCGTGGGGTGGCCGCTTGGGGGCGTTTTCTGGGTGCTGAGGGCAGGGGCTGTCTAGGAGCCCGCGGCCTCTGGCGGGGAGGGAGGCTGGGGGTGAGGCGCAGGCCGCCGTCCCCCGTGGCCCGTCCCACAGGTCTGTCTCTTCCCCCTCCAGCTCAGTGAGCGGGCTCGCGAGCGCAAGGTGCCAGTGACACGGATTGGGCGGCTGGCCAACTTTGGAGGTGAGGGGGCCCCTCCTGCCTGCCTGGCCAGCGGCGGGGCCCCTCCGCCTCGAGACGGAGGGGGGACGGCCCGCCCTGGCGGCTGCCCTGGCATTCGCTGCTCCGTGGCTGACTCCGGCCCCTCTGATGCCCCCCCTGCCCCCGTCCCCGGGAGTCGAGCCGCCGCGCCCTCTGGACGCCGTGCGGTCTGCCCCGGGGCTACCACGCACCTGGGGTGCACCTGCTGCCCTCCCCGCGCCGGCGCCTGCAGCACCGCACGGCGTCCTCAGGCCGGGGTGGGGGCCGCCGTGGTGCCCGGCGGGGGGCGGGGGGGGGGAGGCTGCGCCCCGTGCGCGGTGCGTTCCCGTGGCGCCCCGTGGGGGGGAGGCTGCGCCCCGTGCGCGGTGCGTTCCCGTGGTGCCCGGCCGGGGGGGGGGGAGGCTGCGCCCCGTGCGCGGTGCGTTCCCGTGGTGCCCGGCCGGGGGGGGGGGGGGGAGGCTGCGCCCCGTGCGCGGTGCGTTCCCGTGGCGCCCGGGGGGCGGGGGGGGGGAGGCTGCGCCCCGTGCGCGGTGCGTTCCCGTGGTGCCCGGCCGGGGGGGGGGGGAGGCTGTGCCCCGTGCGCGGTGCGTTCCCGTGGTGCCCGGCCGGGGGGGGGGGGGGAGGCTGCGCCCCGTGCGCGGTGCGTTCCCGTGGCGCCCCGTGGGGGAGAGGCTGCGCCCCGTGCGCGGTGCGTTCCCGTGGTGCCCGGCCGGGGGGGGGGGGGAGGCTGCGCCCCGTGCGCGGTGCGTTCCCGTGGTGCCCGGCCGGGGGGGGGGGGAGGCTGCGCCCCGTGCGCGGTGCGTTCCCGTGGTGCCCGGCCGGGGGGGGGGGGGAGGCTGTGCCCCGTGCGCGGTGCGTTCCCGCGGAGCGCCCCGGGGACGCAGGCTCGGGCCGGGCTGTGCGGGACCGTGTGGCGGCGTGTGCCCGGGCGGAAGGCCTGCTGTCCGGTGCCGGCCTCGCCCGGTGTCGCCGTGGCCTGGGCCACGCGTGTGCTCAGGCCTCTACTTGAGAAGCCAGTGTGCCAGTCGGCTTCCTCCGCCGCGACAGGACACGCAAGACGGCCACGTCACGGGGGGGGTGCTGACGGGCGCATAGTGACACGGCCACATCACGGGGGGGGGGGCTGACGGGCGCATAGTGACACGGCCACCTCACGGGGGGGGGGCTGACGGCCACAGCGGCATGGCCACCTCACGGGAGGAGGGCTGACGGCCACAGTGACACGGCCACCTCACGGGGGGGGGCTGACAGGTGCATAGTGACACGGCCACCTCACGGGAGGGGGGGCTGACGGGCTCATAGTGACACAGCCACCTCACGGGAGGGGGGGCTGACGGGCGTATAGTGACACGGCCACCTCACGGGGGGGGGGGCTGACGGCCACAGTGACACAGCCACATCATGGGAGGGGGGGCTGATGGCCCACAGTGGCTGGTCTGCAGTGAACTTCCCGGGCAGCTTCCGTCCACTGTGGACAACGTGGATTCGCCTGCTGTCACACTGCTGGTCTGTGTTCTGTGTGCGGCTGAGCTAGGCTGCTAGTCACCTGCAGGTCTCGAACCCTTCCCCACTCGTGAGGATTGAGGCTTCTGCGTTGCCGTGCCTTTCTTTAACGCATGCGCACGTCAGTGATACAGCGACGTGGCAGCATGGTTTCTGTGCTTAGTATGCTGTCTCTTCCTTTCACCTTTATATCTTCTGTAAGCAGGATATATACATTTCTGTGTTTTAAGTGTAGACTGACCATCTTAGACTTATAATGGGAAATATTTAATCAAGAATTCCTGCTTTTATTTGGGGATTGCTGTCTACCATCTGTTTTTATTCACTAGATGGGGCGTCTGTTAGATTCCCCCCCCCCGATCTTCTAAGTCAATCAAAGGCTTTCCCCCAGTCCTCCGTTTCCCCGTTAGTGTTTGCGTTTTAGACGCCCCTGCCATCCTTGTGGTCCCTCCTGAGCTCACAGTGTGCACCCTTCAATTACTACAGTGGACTGTGCGTTTAGCTACCCAAGTCCCCAGTAACACGAGTGTCTAGAAAACATCCTGTTCCTCTTGTTTATGCCGTTACTGTAGATTGCATATCGTTTCTGTTTTATAAAGTTAGGATATTTATCTCCCCTCCCCTGTCCTCAGCACGTGCTCGATGGCTGGCCAAGCTGACCCTTTGAGTAGCTTGTATGAATTTAGCTCTACCCATGTATCATCCTTTCATACTTTTCTTGCATTTTCGTAAGTAAGCTTGGTATAATTCTCCTCTCCTCAAAAGAACGCCCTACCCCTGTTGCAGTCTACTACTCGTTCTTTCAGTTTCTGTGTAAAAATGTCTTTATATTTACTGTTTCAGCTGGTGTTTGTGCTGGCTGTAGTACTCGAGGTTGGGAAGTACTTACTCCCTTTGGGTCCTTAAATGAGATTCTGTGTCTGTGGAAAACATAGCTGTTTTATTTCTTTGTTGTTGTTGTCTTTTGTTTATTATTTTTTTTTGCCAGTCCTGGGCCTTGGACTCAGGCCTGAGCACTGTCCCTGCTTCTTCTTGCTCAAGGCTAGCACTCTGCCACCTGAGCCACAGCGTCACTTCTGGCCTTTTCTGTGTATGTGGTGCTGGGGAATCGAACCCGGGGCTTCCTGCATGCGAGGCAAGCGCTGTACTGCTAAGCCACATGCCCAGGCCTGTTTTATTTCTTTTGTTTGGCTACTTTTAGGATTTTTTTGTGTCCAGTATTTGGACTGTGAAGGGTGGGGTGTGATTGCTTTTTATTCCTCCTGCCCAGGGCTTGAACCTGTGACTGGATGTCTTCCGGCAGGCAGGTCTGGGTTGCTGGGACCTTGCACGGCTGGGCTTAGGGCGGCCTTGGGGGGGAGTAGGGAGCCGCGGTGAGGCACGGAGGCCGCGCGTGGGGAGGCCGTGCGTGGGGAGACCGTGCGCGGGGAGGCCGTGCGCGGGGCGTTTGGAAGGAGGGTGGCGGGAGGCGAGCTCGTCCGCGGCTGGAGGGCGGGGGCTGCGCGGGGGCTGGGATTGGACCCTTTGGAGGGGTGCGTGCGTGCCCGTGTGTGCACGCGCGTGTGCGTGCCGGTCCCGGGGCCTGAGCTCGGGGCCTCCGTGCTGTCTCGGCGTTTTCCCCCCGCCGGCGCTGCGCGGCCCGAGCGGGGCCCCCGGGGGGGGGGGGGGCTTTCCTGGCCGAGCGATCGCGCTGCGGGGGCGGCGCTGTGGGGCCCGAGCGGGGGACCCGGGGGGGCGGGGGGGCTTTCCTGGCCGAGCGGGCTTCGGATCGGGATCTGGGGAGGCTGCGGTTCCGCGGGAGCCGCGGGCGCCTGACGGAACCCGCTTTTTTGTTTAATTTTAAAGTTGTTCATTATAAAGGTGGTAAACAGAGGGCTCCGTAAGTCAGGTGGGTGCCTCTCTTCCTGGACGGCGCTACCCCTTCTCTGGCTCTCCCAGGCCCCCCCCCCAGCGGCTCTCGCCCCGCTCGCTCCCGTGCGCTGGGATCGCGCTGCGGGGCAGCCAGGCCGGCACGGCGGCCCTGTTATTTTTAAAAGGAAAGAGGTGAAGGAGTCCTCGTTTCAGAAATGTGCTTTGCTTTAAAAATAGCTCCGGAGACTCCATTGGGCGTCCCGAGGGTGGGGACGGGGCCGGGGCTGGCAGCTGCCCCGCGCCACGCCGGAGGCTGGAGGCTGGCGGCGCTGGGGGCTGGGCGGGGGAGGTGCCAGCGGGGGGGGGGGGGGGGGGAGGGGGAGGGGGAGGGGCTGGGCGGGCGAGGTGCCAGCGGGGGGGAGGGGGGAGGGGGAGGGGCTGGGGCGGGGGAGGTGCCAGCGGGGGGGGGGAGGGGGGGAGGGGGAGGGGCTGGGCGGGCGAGGTGCCAGCGGGGGGGGAGGGGGGGAGGGGGGAGGGGCTGGGCGGGGGAGGTGCCAGCGGGGGGGAGGGGGGAGGGGGGGCTGGGCGGGCGAGGTGCCAGCGGGGGGGAGGGGGGGAGGGGGAGGGGCTGGGCGGGGGAGGTGCCAGCCAGTGCCCAGCTCTACCCCCCTTCCTGCCCGCGGGGCTGCGGTTCCTTTTCAGATCTTGCCCGGTAGGAACGTTGAACACCTCCACCACGGCCAACTTTTTATTGTTTTTTAAACGTTATTTTAACGCCACCCAAGTACAAAGGGGCACAGCCTGCG
>NW_025960854.1:0-37873 GCF_023159225.1 Perognathus longimembris pacificus | reverse complement strand
CTGCAGCGGAGAGGCGGGCCTGGCCCCCCCGCCCCCCCCCCCCCCCCGCCGGTGCCTACCGTACACGGAGATGGCGGCCAGGATGACCCAGGCGGACCACTCCGGGAGGTACTTGATGAACACCAGGGCCATGAGCGCGCTGATCATGATGAGGTAGGCCTGCTGCAGCACGAGGGGCCCCTTCCAGTGGACGCTCACCATGCCCACCGCCCCCACGTTCCACACCGCCAGCAGCAGCGTGGGGTAGTCCATGGCCACGTTGTAGGTCTTGAGCACCTCCCTGCAGCCAGGAGTAGGGGGGCTGCAGGCCAGGCCTGGCCCACCCACCCATTCCCTCCCCCCCGCTGGCCCCACACGGCAGGTGTGAGCTGGTGCCTCACACTTGGGTGCTCACACACGGTGCGCTGGCCCTGTGGCAGGCCTTCTGCCCACGGGCGGAGCTTTCTGGAGAGCTCTCTACTCCTGCCTCCGCCCCCGGGCCCCGGGTCAGCCCCCCACCCCACCTCAAAGGCTGCAGGGCCGCTGTCCCGTAAAGCGGGGAGCACGGGGGCTTAGCCCAAGAGTTAAATATAAACTTTGAGGGGGGTTCCACCCATTTGGCATTCATAGACCACCCCTTCATGATGGTTCTGCTTCAAATCAGGAGCTAGTAGAGACAGATGGCCCACAGAGTCCACTCTCACCCGGAGGCCTGGGGAGAAGGGGGAGGGTCTGGAGGAGAGGAGCCTGGAGGCCGGGGCAGGGGCCTGGGGGTGAGGCCTGGGGGGGGGGGGAGAGGAGCCTGGAGGCTGGGGCAGGGGCCTGGGGGCGGGGCCTGGGGGTGAGGCCTGGGGGGGGGGGGGAGAGGAGCCTGGAGGCCGGGGCAGGGGCCTGGGGGTGAGGCCTGGGGGGGGGGGGGAGAGGAGCCTGGAGGCTGGGGCAGGGGCCTGGGGGCGGGGCCTGGGGGCGGGGCAAGGAGCCTGGAGGCTGGGGCAGGGGCCTGGGCCAGGGCCTGGGGGGGGAGAGAGAAGAGCCTGGAGGATGGGGCAGGGGCCAGGGCCTGGGGCGGGTAGTGGAGCCTGGAGGCTGGGGCAGGGGCCTGGGGGCGGGGTGAGGAGCCTGGAAGCTGGGGCAGGGGCTTGGGCCAGGGCCTGGGCGGGGAGAGAGAAGAGCCTGGAGGCTGGGGCAGGGCCTGGCACCCAGCATCCACTCTTCCCCTCCCAGATCGTTTGTGGTGCCGGCCACAGGAGGGAGCCAGAGCCCCTGCAGCTCAGTGGCCGCACTCACCCTAGGTAGATGTAGGTGAAGAGGAAGAGCAGCATCAGGGAGGACATGATCAGCCAGCCGTGGATGAACTGGACAAGAGAACAGGGCCACCTGCACCAGGTGTCCATCTTCCCTGCCCTCAGGCCACAGATCCCCGGGACAGGCGTCCATCTCCATGAACTTCAGGCTCCCAGCATGGCCGCCCAAGCCAGGAGGAGGAGCCACACAGCTCCCCGTCAGGCTCTGTCCCAGGCAGGTGGCCGTCTGCCCTGCCCCCCCCCCCCGGCCTACAAGCTAGGGGCCCTGACACTGACCCATGGCCACGGCTGGGAGGGCCCTGCGGCCTGCCCCCTTCTCTTCCCTCTGGCCTGCACCCCACGCGGGCACTGCGCCTGAGGCGGCAAGCTGAAGGTCGCCTCCCACCTGTCTTTGCAGTTTCCAGGCCCGCGTCCCGAATCCAGCCTCCCAAGCCTACCGCAACCTCGGGGACAATTCCCACCAACAGGGAGCCCTCAGCCCTCGCCCCGGGCCCACAACCCCCAGGGGCACAAGGGAGTCTCCCTGCCCAAAAGAGAGTCAAACCACAGCTGGGGGGGTGCTGGCCAGGGCAGCCCGAACTAGACTTGAGATGGAGAAGGAGGTGGGGCAGATTCCCCCCCAGGAGGGGGGTGGCCGGGGAGCCCGTGGTGGGGGCTCAGGTGGGGGCCACAGGTGTTCGTTCACACAGACCGAGGGTGGGGAGACAGCAGCTGTGGTGGCTTCCTGGAGGTGAGGGCACCCCCCGGGGGGGGGACCCGGGGGAGGGCTGACCTTGTAGCAGCGGTACTTGTAGAGCACCACCAGGAAGATGGTCATGACCACGATGACACTGATCATGAGGAGCGTGTTCAGCATGGAGTGGAGCAGCCGCTGGCCCACCGAGGGCGTGTCCTCCGTGAAGGGCGTGTAGATGCTGGGGTCAAGAGGGGGCTCCGTTCCTGCCTGCTCCGCAGGCCCCGCCGCCCGGGAGCCCGGCTCTGCTCAGGCACGGGGAGACCCCCTGGGCTGGCTGGGCCCTGGCGGCAGCTGCCCTCCCCGTGGCCCAGGCTCCTGACCCCGTCCCGGACCCAGGGAGGCACGGGGTCCAGGCGGGGTGACGGAACTGCACTCTCTCGCCCCAATTGAGGCCCGCTGACAGCCCCGCGGCGCCCCGCCCCTCCCCAGCACCCCTCCCTCCCTCTCCCACACAGAAGAGGCCCACGGCTGGCCAAGTCCTCCCAACACCTTCCCTGAGCTGCTGACTCTCCTGAAGGCTACGAAGCTCCCAAGGGCAGGGCTGCTCCATTTAAAAAACAGTCACCAGGGGCTGGGGATATAGCCTAGTGGCAAGAGTGCCTGCCTCATATACATGAGGCCCTGGGTTTGATTCCCCAGCACCACATATACAGAAAATGGCCAGAAGTGGCGCTGTGGCTCAAGTGGCAGAGTGCTAGCCTTGAGCGGGAAGAAGCCAGGGACAGTGCTCAGGCCCTGAGTCCAAGGCCCAGGACTGGCCAAAAAAAAAAAAAAAAAAAAAACAGTCACCAAAGCAAGCAGCTGGCCACCGCGGCACCTGCCTGTAATACCAGCTACTCGGATGACAGAGCTCGGGAATGCACCTCCAGGCCAGCCCGGGCAGAAAGTTAGCGAGGCCCTCACCCCACCATGCCAGGCAGGCATGGCGGTACCCCCGTCACCCCAGGCACAGGTGGGAGGGCAGAAATGCAAGGTACTTTCTGGAAAATAGTTAAGGTGAAATGGGTGTAGGCATGGTTCAAGCGGAAGAACACCTGCCTAGTCACGGGGGCTCTGAGTCTGAGCTCCAAAGGGGAGAGGAGACAAAGCTAAAAGAAGCCTGAAACCAAAAGGAGAAGGATGTGTCTGGAGAAGGTGTTTGGCAATGAGGAGAACGGGACGGGGAACGGTCAGGGACGCTCCCGCCTACTCCCCCCTTCGTTTGATATCTGGGGGAGCAGAGATCAGAAAGACGTCCCAGTCCTGGGGGGGGGGGTGCTGGAGGCAGGCTGGGAGTTGTTGGTGCGTGAGGGTGGCCGTGGCACACAATGGTTTACGGTTGGCACGCAGGCGGAGGCTGGAGGGACACGCAGTCCTGGGGGCACCGGTGGTACTTGGGGGCACAGCAGCACTCGGCAGTACTCGGCTGGAGGGGGGGGCAGCGCACAGGGCGCGTCCACCTGCAGTCAGTCCTGCCTGCCAAGCACTCGGCCTTTGGGGCCCTGAGTGACGGCTGTGTGCTTACCTCTCCAGGGAGCCCCATCTCCACCCCCCACGGACGAGGCCGTGAACCTGGGGCCCTGCTCCGCCCCCCAGCCTCCCACCGCCCGGCCCCGACTCACAGCTGCCCGTTCTTCTCGGTGTAGAAGCGCACAGACTTGATGGTGGCCACGACCACCACCATGCACAGGGTGACGGGCACGAACAGCATGATCACGTGCTTGGCCCCGTACTTGAGGGTCAGCTGGTCCTCCAGCCCCGGCGGCCGCCCGGGGGCCCCGCCGCAGGGGTAGCCGTCGGGGCCGTCAAAGTCCTCCTCGCCTTCCCGGCATCTCTGTGGGAAACCACAGCGTGAGCACGCGGCCCGAGGGGGGAAGCCCGCCTCAGCCCGCAGACGGGCCGCCCGGCGGGGCCGAAGGGCAGGACGCAGGGCCACAGCCGGCCTTGAAGGAGGCCACGGCCGCAAGAGCCCACGGCGCAGGGCGCGGAACACATGCAAAGCCCTGTCGTCTCCCCAAACACAGGACTCGGGACGACTCGGCCCTGTGTCCACGGCCGCGCTGGCCGGGGCGGGGTCGGGCCAGGAGCAGGGGAGAGTGGCGGAAAGACGCGGGCGACAGCTCACCAGGCGGCGGCGTGCGCGCCAGGGACTCCCTGGGGTTGGAAGACACGGGGGATGGGCAGAAGAAATAAATTCCCTTCAACTTTTTGTACCGCAAAAGCTGGGTGCACAAGCTTGCAGCTGTGAACTGAAGGGGCTTCAGAGGATGCTGCACATCTGGGAGACGGGGCCCAGGCGGGGGGGGGGGGGGTGCGGCACATCTGGGAGACGGGGCCCAGACGGAGGGGGGGGGAGGGGGTGCGGCACATCTGGGATCCAAGGATCTCGACTGCTGGGGAACCTACCCACTGGGCGGCGCGCTCCCCGTCCTCCAGGACCTGCCGGCCCCCCTGGCAGGAGCGCGGCGTGGGGCTCTCAGCCGACATCAGGGACGTCCTCTCATCACACACTTCTTCCTCGCTGTCGGAGGCCGTGGACGTGAACATGGCCCTCCTGGGTCGCGCCTGGAGGGGGCACAGGCACCTCATTCCACCCCGCTGCCGGGCAGAGGCCGCGCCGGGCAGAGGGGCCGGAAGGAGGCGGAGGACCCACGCAAAGGCGCTGCTCCTGACACGCTGCCGGTCGAATGACGGCCGTAAAACACGGGCTCCCAGAGCCTGTCACGGGGGCAGAAACGCCCACCAGGCAACTCGGGAGCCGCGTGAACTGCTAGGGCATTCATCCGTTCAACCCATCCACAAGCCTCGGGGGCAGGTGCTGTGTGGCAACCACGGCAAAGGCAAGAAAACTCTTACCCTACAACACCAGAGGCACGAAGGGGCCGCCTGGCAGACGGGGCGGGGCTTGGGGGGAGGGATACCGGGCAAGGAGGGTGGGGCGGGGCTATGGCGGCGCGAGGAGCTGGCGCCACATCAGAGAGGCCCACGGCAGCCAGGGCTCCGCTGTGGAGGAGCCGAGGCACACGGTTCTCACGCGCGTCCCATCAGACGCCAGGGTCACCTCGGGCACAATCACGGAGAATCGGGGCTGCCAGCGACGGCCAGGGGAGCAGGCAGGAGCCACGAGGGGTGGCGGGGTCTGACTGCGGGTAAGACGCGGGGCAGGGCCCGGTGGATGCCCAGGAGACAGAGTCTCAGGGTCCAGGAACCAGTCTGTGTTCAAAAGAGGACGGGGCTCCGGGTCTGGCGGGTCCTGGGGCACAGGGATAAGGAGAAAAGTTTCCGCGGAGGGCAAGCGAGCAGCCCTGTGCCTGCACAGAGTGGGGGGGGGGGAGGCCGATGCCACCCCAGGACACGGGAGTGGGGGTGGCACACGGGGAACCTCCCACAGGATGCCAAGCCCAACCCGCCCAGGACTCGTGTCCCGAGGCCTGACGCGTCCCCGGGGTCTGGCTGTGCGCGCTCCGGCTGTCCAGTCAGCAGCTGGGAGATGGGCAGCCCTGCCTCTCCAGGTCCATCTGCAGGGAAGCCACTTCTGGAACGCATGAAGCTGGCAGGTCCCTCCACCAGGGCCGCGGCCGCCTCCCGCCGCCCGGACACCGCCCCCCCCCCCCCCCCCGGCAGCTCCAGGCTGGCCTCCCAGGCCTGCAAACAGCGGCCTCTGACCCCTCAGGGTTCCAGCACGGGAGGCCCCGGCACTCAGGGTGCTCCCGGAGACAAGCAGCCAGCAGCGCAAGGCGGGCTGCAGGAGGAGGTACGGGGAGAAGCTGTCAGCTACCAGGACTCCATGCCTCGGAAGGCCCTGCCTTCACCGGGAATCCCTGGAGACTGAGCTGAGCCCAGGGCCACCGGGTGTGGCTTGGCTCCTTCCAGGCCAGGCCACACAAACTGCAATCTCTATGAGCACCCCAATTCAGCAGGAAAGCGGTAGGTCTGAGCTTCAGCTCCCTCCGGCCCTCCTGGAGGCTGGGCCTCCCGCCTTCGGGGACCAGGGGCTCCCTCTCTACCCCTCAGGCAATGGTGAGTTCTTACTCAGAGCCTGGAACCCAGGGACAAGGAGGCTTAGAGGCAGAAACGCTTTCCCAGCATGTGCGAGGCCCTGGTCTGGATCCCCAGCACTGAAGGAAAAAGAAAGAGGGTCACCCCAAGGAACTACAGTGCAGCACTGTTGACAATGGAGCGAACTCTTCTCACACCTGGGGTGATGGGTGTGAACTCCACACCTCCTCTGGCACCTGGGGTGATGGGTGTGAACTCCACACTTCTAGAACTTCTAGGATTACAGGTGTGAGCCACCAAAGCCAGCTGATCTTTACTTTTTGCAAGTTTATTTGTGTGTGTGTGTGTGTGTGTGTGTGTGTGTGTGTGTATGCTGGTACACGGGCTTGAACTCAGGTCTGGGCACTGTCCATCTGAGCTACAACTCCACTTCCAGATTTTTTGGGGGGAGGTGATTAATTTGAGATAAGAGTCTCATGGACTTTTCCTGTCTGGGCTGGCTTTGAACTGTGATCCTCAGAGCTCAGCCTCCTGAGTAGCCAGGATGACAGGTATGAGCCACCAGCACCCAGCTCAAGCTATTCATTTTTAAAGGGAAACACCCAGCACCAGTACTTGAGAGCCTTCCTCCCCTCCGGCCCACTCCTGAACCGCCTCCTTGTCCCGGGGAACGGACGGAAGCCCGTGCGGCGACGCTCACACCCGCGGCCTGGAAGGGGCAGGGCGGCAGAGCGGTGGGCGCGGGTCTGCTGCCCTGTGCAATACCCAGGCTTGCTCTGGGAGGCTTCCCTGGAGGCTGGAGGACAGCAAACCGTCTGGGTGCCTCCACAACCAAGGATGTAGAGCTCCGCCCCCCGCAGCTGCGGTCCACAGTCAGCACCCACCTCCCACCACCGGCCTGAGGGTTGGGGGGCAGAAGCCCGCAGCAGAGGGAGGGGGACCAGGGGTGAGAGTCAGCTGACAGACTGTTCAGAATCTCTTTCTGAACAAAGCCCCGAGGCTGAGGCAGCCCAAGATTAAGCAGTAAAACATCCAAGGCAGCCACTAAATCTCACTACTGAACAGCTGACGGGGGCTGTAATGTTGATCAGCCAAACCCGGGGAGGCAAAGCACAGGAATTCCCAGGTCTGGCGTCCACAGCTCTCGCAATGATCACAGAAACCGGGTGACCCAGTTTCTGCGACCTCCTTTTGACAGCAGAGAAAAGCAAGGTTTGCCCTAAAGCCAGAAGGCCACGCAGGAAATGGGATTTTAAAACAGCAGAGCCCCCTGGACAGCGAGGGTCTCTTTCCTGCCACAAGCACCTGGGGCTGCAGGACAGGTCTGGGATTAAGACTGCCCTCTTCTTCCCAGAAGCGCTCTCTGGCTTTCAAAGGGTCCTCCGGGTCACATGACCACTGCCTGACACTCTGAGGCCAGCCTCACCCTGAGAAGCCCCCGCTTCTCTGCCCACCCTGCAACCCCAGTCCTGGCCCCTGACCATGTAGTTGAGCCTGGTTGACAACCGTCCATCCATCCGCTGCCCATATCATGACACATCACCGCTGGATGGTTCTCCCCACACTGGGGGGTGACCTCAGACCCTCCTGGCTGAGTCCCCAGCCCTGAAAATCACCCCATCCTCCCAGACTATAGGCCCCAGGGGGCCTTGACGGGGCCTCCTCCCATTAGCTCTTTGCTATGACCAGTGCAGCTGGGGAAACCTCTTATTTCCTGAGACTCTGGGAAGGGCAGTGTGGGGGCAGAGGCAGGAGTAGAACCCACAATTTTTCCTTCCTTCCTTCCCTCCTTTTCTATTTTTTTTTTGTCAGTCATGGGGCTTGAACTCTGGGCCTAGGCACTGTCCCTGAACTCTTCAGCTCAAGCCGAGAGCTCTACTAGAGCCACAGCACCACTTCTGGTTTTGTGGTGGTTAACTGAAGAGTCTCACGGACTTTCCTGCCCGGGCTGGCTTTGAACTGTGATCCTCAGACCTCAGCCTTCTGAGTAGCTAGGATTACAGGCGTGAGCCACCGGCGCCTAGCTTCTTTCTTTTTTTGAATAAATAAGAAGCAGTGCGTCCATGGTCAAACACAGAGGGAAAGGGTCCTGCCAGGGGACCGCCAAGGACAATAAAGGCATGTTCAATGGCTCTCCACACCCATGGAAACTGAGTTTCCAAGCTGGGTCAGGCAGCTTACCATTATTATGACAAACATCTGAGACAATCAGGTTTATTTTGGCTCACAGTTTTGGAGGTTCCAGTCTATGGCGGGTGGAGCCTGCTGCTTTGGGCTTGTGGTGAGGGAGCATAGCATGGCATGGTAGGGCTGAACTGCTGGTCTCATGGCCAGGAAGCTAAGGAGCCTGAAAGCTGGCGACCCCCAGTCTCCTTTGAGAACATGCCCCCAGCGACCTAAAGATCTCTCACCAGAGGGAGCCTTGTAGAGGTTCCATCACCTCCCAAACACCGAGCTGGGGACCATACCTTTAACACATGGACCCTGGGGTGTCACTAAGTCCAAATCACAGTATTAGCATACTCAGAGAAGGAAAAAATCTTAAGGTACAACATTAACACAGGAAGGAAAAATGGGAGGGCACCCACACTTTGCTACCTCTGTTGCATTACAGATAACACACGTAGGTATCTTGATCAGAACACAGAAAGATATAGGTGCTAGCAGCAGCGGCCCTGGGTAGAGGACTAACAGATAACCTGAATGTTTTAGCCATGTGTAACTTTAGTTAAAACTAAAACAGCATGGAACTGGAGGCATGGCTCAAGTGGTAAAGTGACAACTGTGAGCAAAACAGCTGAGCAAACACACACACACACGTCAGGGTTTCTGGCTAAGGTACAAGCTGGTGAGCACCCTTTTTCTTTTTCTGCTCTAGAAGTTTATCCAAGAGCAACAAATAGCCTGTTTGCTCAGCAGAGGAAAAGGTGACCCTCGTTGAGTTGGGTCTTTCCTGAGGAAAACTGGAGATTATTCCCCTCCCACTCCTGTGGCAGTAACGCGTCCCTGTGCTTGGAGCAGAGAGCTTGTTACACAGACCCAGGAGAGTCCTACTGGAAGGGAGCTGCAGGGGAGGAAATACCCCTGAGCACCGCAGCCCTCCCCGGGGGCTGCAGCATGGGGCCATCACAGAACGTTGTTATTCAGTCCCAGTAAACAGGGCCCGAGCCACAAAGCAACAGCTGAATGGCCACAGATGTCCTGACAGACGGGCATGCAGCTGACCCACACAGAGAGCAATGCTTTCATTTTTTTTTGCTTCCAGTTTCTCAGGAAGTTGATCGTGGGGCCCCCACGGACATTGTGTGACAGCAGGGCAGAGAGACCTGGACGGGAGATGACTGTTGAGCGCTCACAAGTTACAGGGATGTGGCCAGAGCCTGGTGCTCATGGGCACGGAAGCCGTACCACCGGCCAGCCTGCTTGACTGCTCCCAGACCTGGGATTTCCCTGGGTGGAAGGCAGGCGGTGGTAACCACTGCGGTGTTGCTGAAGTTCTTATGGATGTGCGGAATGGCTGCGTGGTTATCAACACCAACTTGGGGCAAGAGCAAGGTGGTGAGACTCCACTCAGGGCGGCCCCCACAGGAGGTGGGCCCCTCACAGCGGGCGTCAGGCCAGCAGCCTCCCGCCAGGCCCCCCCATGGGCTAGCTCCCCCTTGGGCTGGGGGGGTGGGGGGGAGGGGAGAGTCACTTCCCACACTCGACTCCGCGGACCTTCCACACCCTTGCGGGATCCTGAGCTCCCCTCCAAATCCGCAGCAACGTCCACCCTCCCTTCTGGCCCTCCCTCCTGCGAGCCCACACAGGAACAAGGCCGGGGCCGGGGCCGGGGCCGGGGCCGGGGCCGGGGCCGGGGCCGGGCCGGGCTTCACTAGCCCTTTGTTTCTCGGGCTGCAGGCGGAACCCGAGGCGCACACACCTGGAGCGGCTTATCCGGAGCCTCTGCGTGGAGGCTCGGGTGTCCACAGGCCGGGCGCCCGGGGGCCCCGCGGGGCGGGCGTCGGCCGCACCCTCCCGCGTCCCTCCGCCCGTCACCGAGGATTCGTGCCCCCCCCCCGAGGGAGGCCCACAGGCCGCAGCTCCCTCACCTGACCCGCGGAGGCCGGGCCAGCGCACCGGGCGCGAGCCGGGCCCCGCCGTTCCCTACCTGGGCGCCCTGGGCGGGCGACGTCGCTCTAGCTCCGGGGCCTCCCTTCCTCCGTCCGCGGAACCCGGAGCCGGGCTTCCTGCAGCTTCCAACGGCCGGGGCCGGGTGTCTCCCCGCGGCTGCAAGGCCTGATAAAACACCCCGACACCGCCGGTGAGGGGGGCCTGCCCCGCGCGCCCACGTGCGCCCGCCCGGCGCCCGAACCGGCCCGGCCCGCGGGAGCTCGCGACGCCGCGGGTCCGCGCCCACCCCCACCCCGGCCGGGACGCCGGCGGCGGGAGGACCGGGCCAGGCAGCGGCCCGGGGCCGCCCTCTCTCCACACCCCGCCGCCGGCCGCGGCCTCCCCTCGCCCCCGGAGGCCGTCTGAGAGGCGCGGCAGAGGCCGCAGCGAGGGCCTTCCGGGCCCGGAGCGCCCAGGCCAGGGGAGACCGGAGAGGGCCCGGCTCCACCGGAGCGCGCCAGGCCGCGGGCTCGGGCTCCGCGCCCCGCCCGCCGGCCCGCTCCCCGCACGCGCGCTCACCTGCTACGCCGCGGCCCGCTGACTCCACGCAGCCGGCGGAGCGCCCCGCTGGACCCGGCCCGGCCCCGCCCACCGGGGCGGCCTCTCCCCGCGCCCAGCCCGGCCAAGACTCCGCCCACGGCGCCGGCCCCGCCCACCGGGGCGGCCTCTCCCCGCGCCCAGCCCGGCCAAGACTCCGCCCACCGAGCAGGCCCCGCGCGCCAGCCCGGCCAAGACTCCGCCCACGGCGCAGGCCCCACCCACCGAGGCGGCCTCTCCCCGCGCCCAGCCCGGCCAAGACTCCGCCCACGGCGCCGGCCCCGCCCACCGGGGCAGCCTCTCCCGGCGCCCAGCCCGGCCAAGACTCCGCCCACCGAGCAGGCCCCGCGCGCCAGCCCGGCTAAGACTCCGCCCACGGCGCAGGCCCCACCCACCGGGGCGGCCTCTCCCCGCGCCCAGCCCGGCCAAGACTCCGCCCACGGCGTAGGCCCCGCCCACCGGGGCGGCCTCTCCCCGCGCCCAGCCCGGCCAAGACTCCGCCCACGGCGCCGGCCCCGCCCACCGGGGCGGCCTCTCCCCGGCGCCAGCCAAGACTCCGCCCACAGCTCCAGTCCCTCCCCCCCGCCCCTGGCCGGGGGCCCCGCCCACTGGCCGCCCCTCCGCCCGTCCACTGCCAAGCTCCGCCCACGGGGGGCGTTTCCGCTCCCTCCCGCCCCGTGAGTGGGCCTGGCCTGCGCGGTGGCCGCGGCCCGCGTCAGCCCGGTGCAGGGTGCGGCCGCGGCCTTCCCACCGGGGCCCAGCAGCCACGCGGGGCGGGGGGGGCACTGTGGACCTCGGCTCCCGGGCCCGCCCCGAGCTCCGGCGGCGCCGTCTGGAGCCCCGCGGCGGTGGCGGTGGCGGTGGTCGGGGTGTCCTTCAGGGACCGCAGCCTCGAGGCGGCCCCGAGACGCCTCCCCGGGGCTCCGCGACCTCCCGCCCGCTCCGCGTCCGCAGTCGGGTTCCCCAGCCCTCCCGCCCGCCCGCCCCTCGAAAATAAGCGAACACACCAGGTCCGCGGGGAAGGAAGCGGGGCGTCCGCAGCCGCGGGCCGAGCTCTGTCCGTGCGGGCGGGGTCGGCCTTGGGGGGCGCGGCCTGCGGCGGGCGGGCGGGCGGGGTGGGGGTCGGCCTTGGGGGGCGCGGCCAGCGGCGGGCGGCCCGGGGGGGGGGGGGGCGGCCTGCGGCGGGCGGGCGGGGTGGGGGGCGGCCTTGGGGGACGCGGCCTGCGGCGCGCGGGCGGCCCGGCCCTCACCGGGTCACACGGCCGGCCCCCCGGTGAGACCGGCCTCCCTTCCGTGTCTTCCGTGACCCGGGCCGTGGCTCACAGTGCTGGGCCCGGGCCTCTCCCTCCCCCCCCCCCCCCCCCCGCCTGCAGCGGGTTTGCTCGGTGCTGTTTGACACTAAGATCTGTATCTCTGGGGGTCGTGCGATTTATTTGTATTCTGTCAGTCGTGGGGCTTGAACTCCGGGCCTGGGCGCTGTCTCTGAGGTCTCCGGCTCCAGGCTGGCGCTCTACCACTTGAGCCACAGCGCCACTTCCAGTTTTCTGGTGGCTCGTTCGAGATAAGAGTCTCATGGGCCTTCCTGCTTAGGCTGGCTTTGAACCGGGATCCTCAGATCTCAGCCTTCTGAGTAGCTAGGATGACAGGCGCGGCCATCCCGGCTGGGTCATGCAATTTTGACAGCAGATGTCACAAGCAGAAGCGCCACGTGGTAGTGTGGGTAGGCGGGCCACACGCCTGGACTAGCCTCACCCTCTCCTGGGAGCCCGGTTATGTCCTGGAGAGGCTTCCCCGTTGCCAGGACCCTCAGCTAACCCTTGACGGATGCTGACAGAGGTTGTGGAGGCCGTGGTGACAAGCGCGACAGACACCCAGCCCTCACTGTCGCGGAGGCTGTGCAGCCAAGGTGGAGACCTCTGCGGGCTCACAGCGGGCGTCCAGGGTCTCCTGTCCTCACGGGTGGAAGCGGGGAACCAGCTCTCTAGGACCCCTATCCAAGCTGAAGACCCCATTCGTAAGGCTCTCCACCCAATCACCAACCACCACCTAACTTGGGGTTTTGCATGGATTTTGAGAGGATAAAACACTCACACCCGTAGCAATTCTGTAGTGTGAAAACAGAAATGGAAGTGGAGGCCTGGCTCAAGTGATAGAGTGCCATCTGTGAGTGAAAAAGCTAAGGACGAGTCCCTGAGCTCAACCCCCAGTACAAACAAAGAAACCCAGATAAACGACATATTATTATGCGTGCCCGGCAGGGGAGCCTCCATGATCACCAAGGTGGTTTTCCCTGGGCAAGGCTTACCCATTGTCCCCTGCATGTGCAGACCCCTGCCATCCCCCCAAGCGGGGTGCTGAACTGCATCACTTGTGACGGTCAGGGACTGAATTTGCACTTAGACACAAACAAACCCTTCCTCGTTCAAGCCCCTAAGACTTGGCAGTCATGTGTCGCTGACATGTAATCTCACTCAGTCGGATCTGATCAGTACACTTGACATTTAGCATCTTATCATTCTGTGCGATACTTGTCTTCTTAGAATATTTTTCTCAGTCTGGGGTTTAAATCAGGCCCTGGGTAGGCCCTGCTAGGCGGATGCTCTACCGCTTGAGCCATACCATCTCTCCTCTCTCTCTCTCTCTCTCTCTCTCTAGGATATTTTTTTCCATTTAACAAAGCAATTTATGTGTGCAATCCATCTTGATCTGTGTCCTCTGTGTCATCCCTTCACCATTTTTATACCCTTCGACTCACCCCTTCCCTTACTTTCCTCAATTCTGTGGTGTATATACAAAGAATTCTTTACTGAATTCTCCCCATTCTGGTTTCATTCCTTGAGTAAGTTAATATCTAGGTATTTTATTGCTTTTGAGCTATTGTGAAGGGAATTGCTTTCCTGATTTCTTTCTCAGCCTGCTCATAGTTGATACATAAAGAAACTCTGGGTTTTGTTTGTTTGTTTGTTTTTGGACAGTCTTGGGGCTTGAACTCAGGGCCTGAGCACTGTCCCTGGCTTCTTTTGCTCATGGCTAGCACTCTACCACTTGAGCCACAGCTCCCTTTCTGGCTTTTTTCTGCTTATGTGGTACTGAGGAATCAAACCCAGGGCTTCATGCATGCTAGGCAAGCACTCTACCCTAAGCCATGTTCCTAGCCTGAAAATACTGGTTTTTGATGATTGATTCTGCATCCTGCTACATTTCTGAAGGTATTTGTGAGTTATAGTAATTCTTGGTGGAGTCTGTAGGTCTCTTAAGTACAGGATCACATCATCAGGAAATAAGAATAGTCTGACTTCTTCTTTCCCTCTTTGAATTTTATTTCTTTCTCCTGCTTCATTGCTGGGTAGGGATTCTAGCACAGTGTTGAAAAAGAGTGGGGAGAATGGACACCCTTGTCTCATTCCTGACCTTAGGCGACATTATTTCAGTTTTTCTCCACTTCATATGATGTTGGATATAGGTTTGTCATATATCGTCTTTAGTAAGGTCAGCTGTGTTCCGTCTGTTCCTAACTTCATATCGTAAAAGGATGTTACCTGTTGTTCTTCATTCCTTGAGATGACCCTGTGCTTTTTGCTTCTGGTCTCATTTATGTGATGCATTACATATAATGATAGGTTGAACCACCCTTGCATTCCTGGGATGAAACCCACTTGGTCATGGTTTATGATTTTTTTGATGTGCTGTGGTATTTTATTTTCCTGTTGTCTTTAAGCCGCACTCTGACTTCTTTAAAGCCGTACGTAGACTCTGCTGTGTGTTTGTCTTCCTCCCTCCCGAGGCCGGGGTCTCTGGGGTGCATCCCCTCTGCTTTAAGGGTGGCCGGGCTCACCTCCTCAGGGGGACAGGAAAGCACGTCTGTTCCCTCAGAAAGTGCCAGAGTGGTTCCGCCAAACTCCCTGGCTGGTAAAGGGTCTCCCTTCCCTCCCTTCTACTGACGGGCTGCCCAACGCCCAGTGCTTCCCGGAGAGAACAGCCTGGGCACCCACCGGGGTCCTGCGGTGTCCTGACAGGCTGCCCCTGCCGCCCGGAGGCTGGGGCCTGGGCCTCCCCGAGCCGCTGCCCCGTGGAGGGTGGCGTGAGGCCGGCACCGCGTACGATACAGTGCAGGTCACACTGGCGCGTGTAACCCACGCCAGGCACGCCCTGCCCTGCCCCTGCCCGGGCCGGGGTCTTCAGGAGGTAGCGGTGGTCCAGGGCCTCCAGCCCTGCGCCCGTCGGCCACTAGAGGGCGCCCGGCCCCCACGCTCAGGTCCCCCCCGGAAGCCAGGGCGGCCTTCTGCTCAATCCAGGCTCCGCTGGGCCGGGGCTGCGGTTTCCAGGCCTTCCGTGCTGGCCTGGGCACCGGGGAGACCCAGCTGAAGCCCCAGAGGGCCAGGGCCAGTGGAGAGCTGGGGGGGGGGGTGAGGGCCCCTCAGGCCGCACTTGGGGTCCCTGCAGGGGAAACTCCCAACACCCCGTCCTCGGCTTGAGTTCTCAAAACAAAAAGAGGACTTGACGCTGGGGTCCGGAGAGGAGTGGCCTCCCCCTTGCCGTCCGTGCGGCCTGGGGTGGGGGGCTGCCCGCCCCTGCTGCTCACACGGGTCCCGTGAGCCTCAAGACCCACGGGCCTCGCCAGGTGTTCAGGCTCTGCGCGTCTGTCCGGCAGGTCCGTGTCCGCCGCTGCCACTCGGTCCTAGAGCGCTAACGCGGTGCCCCGCTCCACGTGGGGCTTCCGTGCGTCTGAACGGCCCGCGAGCCGCGGGGTCTCCTCTCCCGAGGAACCGCCAGCCTCCGCCAGGCCCCGTCCTAGGCTCTGAAAGGGGAGTCTCCCCGCCCCCACGCTGCCTTCTGCTCCCCGTCACGGGGCTCTGTGGCTTCCTGGGCCTGGAAACTTCTGAATTGCTGCCGTTTATTTCATGAGCTATGAAGAATCCCCGCTCATGGGATGAAGCCCCAAATCGGAGCCTGAGTTTCCTCACGCCCTCCCCCGTGCCCGTTCCCCGGCGCGCAGGCCCACACAGTCTCTGCATCTACGGTGCATTTCCAGGCTTCACAGGGCCTTCTGCCCCGCTGGTCATCAGGCTGGATCCGGCCGTGGTAGTCGGGACTGGGGCGCACTGTGCGAACCCCCCGGGGGCGGGGGGGCGGGGGGAGCGGGGAGTCCCAGCTGGGGTGACCAGTAGCAGCGGCGCGGGCTGGTGGCACCTCGCAGGCGACACAGATGGTGTCAGGTGTCACGGATGATGTCTGTTAGCACCAGATGGACACATCTTCAGAGGTCACGAGCAAGGCACGGGCCAGTCCCCCCCCACCCCAGGTCATCCACCCAGTTCTCAGCACCCCCCCCCCCCACCACACACCAAGCCCCGGGCTCCCTGCCGCCCAGATCTCCTGCCGCTCGTGTCACCAGCTGGTAATCGCCCAGCCCCAGGGACTCGAGCGTCAGGAGCAAGCGCTTGAGAGACAGCTCCTGAGCCACCAGCCCGACCAGTGTCAACTGACGTGCCCCACGGGGGCCTTCGAGGACGGCGGGCCCCGCGGGGACCGAGCAGGGGGCCCGCGGGTTGGCCTGGCCCAGACACGGGTGTCACCACGCCTAGCTCCGGACCTCAGGCCCCACCCACCCGCTGGGGGACCCTGCCCCCTCCCTGGGCTGGGTCTCGTGGATGCAGGAAGCCACCGTGAGGAAGGAAAAGAAGATGGGATACGGCAGCCGTGGTGGCTGGGGTGGGGTCTCCTGGTGGTCCTGGACTGGGGCATTCCCAGTGAGAAAGGCCTGGGTCTTGCTGGTGGGGCCAGCGGGTGGACCCTGTGTGGCTGGGTCCCCGCTGGGTCCCCTCCATGATGACAGCGGCTGTCATAACCAGTGCCGGTGCGGAGTCACTGTCCCCTGGACGTCACCCGTGGTAACTGGCACACAGACGCCTGTGGGGGCAGCTGGCCCTTCCGGTCCCCTGGCCGAGCTCTCTGTCCTCTCGCCGGTCAGCTCCTAGCACATGGTAGATGTGGCGGTGCGGGGCGTGTGCGCAGGGTCAGGCACGGCCTCGACCGGGCCCCTCCGCGTCCCTGGCGACCCTTCTCCAAAGGGTAACGTTCCTTCCTTGCAAGCCCCAGCCTGTCCTGGGGTGGGAAGTGAATGGGGGGAGGACCTTGCCGGCTCAGCAAAGAACGAGTACTGAAAGTACTGGCCCCGACTGTATGCCAGCCTTGGGGATGGGGGAGTCCTGGCCCCGACTGTATGCCAGCCTTGGGGATGGGGGAGTCCTGGCCCCGACTGTATGCCAGCCTTGGGGACAGGGAAGTCTGTGAGAGGGTCACTGTTGGTCCCTGCCAGATTCTAGCGTCTGAGGGAGGGGTTGGGCTTAAACCCACGGGGGAATGGCCGTGGCTTCCTGCAGTCTCCTTGGATCCTTGAGTTGGCGGTGGGAGGGAAGACAGGGACCACAAACAATCCCTACAAAGACGGACTGGAGCAGCGGAGCCCGAGCCCGGGCAGATGAGGACTGAGCCCGTGGGCTCCGGTCCCGGGAGCAGACTCGAGCAGGAGTGTCCCTGCCAGCTCCGCCCCCCCCGCCCCCCCCCCCAGCTCACTTGGATTCAACTGAAGGGAGGTGGGATGGGAGAGAGGGGAGGTGAGAGGAGCCGGGCTCCAGGGACAGGGGAGCAGCGGCAGCCCGGGGAGCGATGGCCCCAACGCTCAGGGGACACGTCAACCCTTCTCTGGTCCCTGATGGCCTAGGAACGCCCTCGGGAGCAGCCTTCAGTGTTTCCTCGCGTTCACTTCCACCCATCGGCCTCTGGTGACTTCAGACAGCAGGAGATGCTCTGGAAGGCACGGCCTGTTAGGGAGGAAGGCGCGGCCGGGCCTGGGGCCTCGGAGGCAGACGGAGGTCCTGGTTCAAGGCCCGCGCGGGCACGGAGGCCGGCCACCCTCCCTCTCGACCCACCCGCAGGGAGCCCCACGCTGCGGGGCTGCAGCCCCGACTCCCTGCCGGCCCCGCAGACGCTGGCCTTGTCCGCAGGTCGCAGGGCCGCCAGCTCCCAAGGCGGGCACATTTCCAGGTGGGATGGGGGAGGCGGGCGGGGGGGGGGGACGACAGTGGGGGTGCGGGGTCCCCCGCACACTGAGCTCCCCACCCTTGTCTCCCTTCCTTGCTTCGCTGCCCGGGCGGGAGCCCAGAGGAGCCGGCGGGTGCGAGCCAGGCCTCCACACGCGTGGCCGCCACGAGCTCGGGCACGCGCTGGAGCCCGGCGGCACAGGCGCCCCCCACCCCCCCCCCCCGCCCGGCCTGCTCCAGGACGGCCCTTGGGGTTTCGGGGTCACGCCACCGTCGGAGCCCCGGCCAAGCGTCCCGAGGCTCAGCACCTTCCGGAAGGCGAAGCCCATCTCGTCCCAAATGCGGAGGTTGATCGCAGCACCGCGTGTAATCAAGGGAGGCCCCGCGCCTCCTCGGGCCTCTCGAGAACTGGGTGTCTGCGGTTGCCTTTGGGGGGCGGGCGTGGACAGCTGTCCTGGAGGAGCAGGGGTGTTGTTGGGGTGCTGACAGTCGGGACGTGCAGCCCTTCCTGGGCCGAGCGGGAGGGAGCGGGAGGGCCGCCTCACCTGGGGGGACTGTACGTGACCCCGAGGTCCCGAGGCGGCCTGCCCAGCGCCTGCACCCCCTAACTGGAAGCTCAAGCAGAAGTCTGGCGACGACCGAGATCGCCCCCCGGCGCCACGCAGGAGCCGGCACGCTCTGTCCACCCTGCTTCGCTGATGGCGCTGCACCCGGCTGCCGCGGGCTCAGCGAGTGTCCCCCAAATGCTGGTTCCAGCTTAACCCTGCCCCCCAGTGCGCAGGCGCGGCGAGAGTCCAGCATGGCGGCCTCCAGCCCCCACAACCACCGGACACGCAGAGGACCCAGGCGGCCCAGGGCACCCCCGCCCCCCGGCACCGGAGCACCCAGAGGAGGCTCCCGCCACCCTTGTCTTTCCTGGGTCAACCCCGTGGCTGTCCCTCCAGCCGCGTTCCCAGCCTGCCTCCGCCAGCCCCGAGCCCGCGCGCCCCAGAGCCCCACCTCGGGCGCCACGCCTGGGGCTGAGTCCCGCTCCTCCCCACACCTGTCCACCCACGCCGCCCGGCTCCCGAGACAGTGCTCCCTCCCTCCTTTCCTCTTCCTTCCTTCTCGGCTCTGCGGTTTGAACTTAGGGCCTCTCGCCGCTGGGCAGATGCTCCACCTAGAGTCTTTTTCAATTGAATTGTTTTTAACCAGTCCTGGGCCTTGGACTCGGTGCCTGAGCACTGTCCCTGGCTTCTTCTTGCTCAAGGCTAGCACTCTGCCACTTGAGCCACAGCGCCCCTTCTGGCCATTTTCTGTATATGTGGTGCTGGGGAATCGAACCCAGGGCCTCATGTATACGAGGCAAGCCCTCTTGCCACTAGGCCACATTCCCAGCCCAATTGAATTGTTTTTAGACAAAGCTTGCACCTTTTCCCCCGGACTGACGTTGGACCTCGGTCCTCTCGTCCGCTTCCTGAGTAGCTGGGCTCACAGGTGCTCCCCCCATGCCCGGCTTTTTTTATTTGTTTGTTTTTAATAAATGTTGAATGAATGAGTTAATCGCACAGTGAGGAGGAAGGAGAATTCTTTTTTTCTTTTTGCCAGTCCTGGGCCTTGGACTCAGGGCCTGAGCACTGTCCCTGGCTTCCTTTTGCTCAAGGCTAGCACTCTGCCACCTGAGCCACAGCGCCACTTCCGGCTTTTTCTATATGTGTGGTGCTGGGGAATCGAACCCAGGGCTTCATGTATACGAGGCAAGCGCTCTACTGCTAAGCCACATTCCCAGCCCGAGGAAGGAGAATTGTTAAAAACGTTTCCTACTGATTGACACTGTCCAGACTGTGGAACGGGAAAAGCTTTCGTTACCTGCTTTGCAAGACGTTGGTTCCTCAAGCGGTGACATTCCCGGCCTATCTTTAAAGGTCATCGGTTCCTTCTCTCTGAAGGTGGTAGGAATGTTATCCCGAGATGGCCTATCTGGGGTGGCCACGCACGGAGTTATTTGTGTCGCCCGCTGGGAGGTGACCCGAGCCCTTCCGGAACGCCAGGAAGCGGGCAGTGGTCCCCCTCCAGCGATCTGGAAGGCGGCGAGGCTCAGCTGGTCAGCAGCGCTGGCCGCGAGCTCGGTTCCTACGGGTGCTCCCCGGGGAGGACCGGGTCACGTTCGCGCGCATCCTGCTCCGGGGCTAACAAAACATCCCTTCCCCGCTCCGCTTCCTTCCCCTCCCCGAAGGAATTCGCCATTGTCTGTAAATATAGAAAGACTCAGACGCCGGCTTTATTTAGCCACGTTTCCAGTTTCGCTTTCCGAAACACTCACGGCACAGGGGTTTTCGTTTGGGGTTTGTTTAATCCAGGGAGGGAGAACTCACGACCGTAAATGCACCGTTAGGACTTTCAGGCAACGCCTGCGCCTCCGCGGGCGCCGCCGCATCCAGACCCAGAGCGGCCGCCCCCGCCCCCTCGCGGCCGGCTCCCCCTCCGCCCCAGCTCCGCGCGCTGCCCCGCAGAGTCAGTTTGGGGGGGCTTTCGTTGAGCGGGAACACGACAGCCGTAGCACGGCTGGAACCCAGCGGCGTGGGCCCAGCTGCCCAGCGCGTTCTCCCCGCCACCCACCGGGGCTCCCCTCCGCCACTGTCCTCCGCCCCCCGCGTCCTCGGCCTGGCCCCGTGGCCATCACCGGTCCCCGTCTCCCAAACCGGGCACATCGCTGGCACGGCGGAACTCAGCAACCCCACACATGGCAACGAGAGGAGAAAAGGGGGAGTCATGCGGCGCCCCGCCCTTCGTGCCCCCTCTGAGCCGGGAGGTCGGGGAGCCTGGCGCCGGTGCGCGGCGTCTGCTAGGACCAGAGGGCTCAGGGAAGGCCACGCAGAGGTAAACCGTTTGCCCTGTGGTGGATTTGGCTCCACCCAGCTCTCGGCCGTCGGACGGGGGGGCGAGGGGGAAGCTCAGACCCCCACAAACCCCTGGCCTGCCTTTCTCTCCTGGAAGGCCCGGCCATCTACAACCAAGTCTCCAGGTTATGGAAAAAAGATTCCCGTGACAGCGGCTCATTTGAATGGAGGAGGACTCTTAATGGGTGTAGGGAAATCATGGCTCTGCGTGTTTGAATAACCGGGAGGGGGAAAGAAGGGCCCAGCATTTGCTGCTAAGTGTGGATCGACCCTCTGCGTGGGCCGCGCTCGACTGGACACTGGACGGGACGGAGGGGAAGAGGCCGGGGCTGGAGGAACGTCCTAGGGCTGAGCAGAGGCGGTGTCTCTGTTCCCAGCCTCACTTTTGTGGTTTATTTTTCTGTGCCAGCACTGGGCTTGAACTCAGGGAATGAGCACTGTCTTTCAGTCTTTTCACTCAAAGCTAGCGCTCTACCGTTTGAGCCACAGCTCCACTTCCAGCTTTTCCTTGCTTCACTGAAGACCAGTTTCGTGGATTTTCTGGCTGGCTTTCAACTCCACTCCTGCGTAGCTGGGTGTGAGCCGCGGGGACCCGGCCCTCACGGCTGCGTTGGCGGTGGTCCCGCTGGGCGCGCGGGGCTTTGTCGTGGGCGTCCGCTGGGTTGTGTTTCCCTAGGACGGCCAGCAGAGCACAGAGAAAGGGGTGAGGGTCGCCGGCCCCACCGGGCTTTCCGCCAGAGCAGGGGTGGCCCCACAGCACGACGTGGGGAGCAGCAGATCAGGGGTCAAAGGGTCGGGGTTTCCGCTGTCATCTTGAACAGGCGGGGCGGGCGGGCGGGAGGGCGGGCTTCCCGGATTGCGCAAGGGCCCCGCGCGGTGCCAGCGTGTAGCCACGCTCCAGCTCCCCTGCCAGGGAGGTGAAGGGCCTTTTGTTATTCTCTCCACCTGGAACCGAAGACAGCCGGGCAGCGGGCGGGGTAGGAAAAAGGCCCCGGGGTGTTCTGTGCTGGGGACACCAGGTGACTGGGGACGGCAGCCAGCCAGGAGATCCCGGCAGGTGTGGGGCGGGTGGGAGGCGGGAGCCAGCAGGGCTTTCCTGCCGAGCCGGGCCCAGGCCTGGGGGAGGGGAGCCACAAGGTCTACTGTTGCCGCCACAGACTCGGTCCTGTTAATGTTTTAGACAAGCTCACACCACGCAGCCCGGGCTGGCTTTGAACTTGTGATTCCCTGCCTCTTGCTGGCATCGTAGGCATGGCTCCCGCCCGGCTTGCCGGCCTTTCTTTCCTTCCCTGTCTTGTCCTGTCTGGAGCAGCTAACTAGCGGGAATTATAGGCTGCCCGTCACAGACTCCACATCCAAGAGACAGGGTCCAAGGGCAAAGGAGCGACCCCCGCCGCAGAAGCCAACCACCCTGGAGAAACCACCCCACGAGGGGTCGGCTACAGTCCAGCCCAGAGCGGTTACGAAGTGATCTCCGTGCTCAGTCACCGCTGCCGGCTGAGACACGACCCCCTGTGTGGTGAGCGTGGCGCTCAGGTCCCCGGACAAGCGTCCCTGAGCGGTTCCCGGGACCCAGCGTGGCAGCCCGGCCCCAGAATCCTCGCTACATCCGTGGTCAGAGGCTGGGGGGATCCGGGTTCAAGGCCAGCCCTGACACAAAGAAGCCGGTGGACTCCATTTCGGGGATGTGCACCGGGCGCCCCCCGCCGCAGGAGAAGCAGAATAGGACTGGAGACGTGGCTCAAGGGGTCGAGCACCTGTCCTACCAGCATGAGGCCCTGAGTTCAATCCGTGTGTCCCCCCATACTCTTTGTGGACAGAGCGAGGTACTGCTAGGCGACGGTGACGATGAGTGACCGGCGGACGTCCCTCGAGTCTGCGCCCACCGCGGGCGCGGGCGGGGGCTTGGCGCGCTGGAGAAGCCGCCCTCTCGCGGAGGCCGACCCCCCCCACGGCCGGGCGGGCGGGGGCCCGGGGCCGACCCGGGGCGGGCTTCCCGGCTTTCGCCCCGCGGCCAGCAGGAAGGCCGCCTCCTTGGCTGGGGACGCTCCTTGGATCGTCACAAAGGCGAGTTTGCCTCTGGACTCTTCTGGTCACAAGGTAGAGACAAGTGTTTACGTTGGCTCCGGTGGGAAGGAGACGTTTCTCTCGGGATGCCCTGGTGCTCAGGGAGCCCAAGGGCGAAAGGGCACGAAGCCGCGTGGGGCGTGGCAGCGGGCCCAGACAAACACGCGCGTGTCCCACGGACATCACACCCGTGAGTGTGCGGGCAGGCGTGAGCCGCTGTGACCGCACCGGGCGGGCCTCTGACCCCTCTCGTGACCGCGTCCTCCCAACCCTACCGGGACCCGAAGCCAGAACAATATCCTTGTGTGTGTGTGTGTATAAATCCTGAATGTTGGCCTGAAAATGCGGCTCGGGGGGTAGAGTGCCGGTCCTGAGCGAAAAGGCCGTGTAACCAGAGAGCAAGGCCCGGAGGTGAGCGCCCCCTACCCACCCAACAACACACGGAGGAAAGCAAACCGTCTCCAACCCCGTCCGTCCAGCTCCTCAGGGAAGCACAGACCGGAGGACCGTGGTCCAGACCAGCCTGGGAATGAAGCCACGTCTAGCTGAGAAATAGCAGATGCAACAAGGGCTGACGGAGCGGCTCACGTGGGGGAGCACCGGCCCAGTGAGAGCCAGGCCTCGAGTTCGAACCCGAATAAGCTAAGAGCGAGCCACACCAAGCCGAACGGAACTCCGTGTGCCACAGGAGAGCGCGGTGCATGGGAGGAAAGGGCCAGTGGATGCCGCCAGCGCCCCTTCGAAGTTCATGTATTCAATACGCCAGACGAAAGGAGGAACAGTTTAGGCATTTAAAAAAGTATATCCCAAAGACTCAAGTAAAATGTAATTTAATAGTAAGGCCTTTGAAATGAAGGCAATGACTTCTAGTCCCAGAATCTCCAAGGGGGGGAAAGAAGCCCAGGAGGAAACATTAAAGCCAGACGCTGGTGGGTCCCGCTGTAATCCTTGCTTCCTCGGAGGTCCATTCAAGGCCAGCCGGGCAGAAGGAACAATGTGAGACTAGATCGAGCTCTCTCTGTGTCTGTCTGTCTGTCTCTCTCTCTGCTGGAGATGGAGCCCGGGCCCCAGGGCCCTGTACATGCTAGGCAAGCCCTCCACCGCTGAGCCCCCCCCCCCGGCCCCTGTTCTCGTGTTGGAGGGGTGTAGAGGGAGGTGCTGGTCGGGGCCGCTGTCACCCAGAGCCGTCCTTCTCCCAAGCCCTGCGCTCACGCCCCCCGCCTTCCGGTCTCCACCACAGGAAGCGAGATGGCTTCACGGGACACGGCCTGCGCGCTCACGCATCCTGCGTTGTGCTTTTGGACTCGCTAAGAAGTGGACGTCGGGTCGGCCCTGGGCATCGGGGGTGGGGAGGGAGGGGAGGGGACTGGGGGTGGGGTACATGGGCAAGTGAAACGGGGGTCTAGGAGGACGCTTGGTTTGGGGCCAGGGTGAATTCCATGCCATCCACCTAGACAGGAAAGGCCAGACCTGAGGGCACGGGGGATTTGGAGAGGGGGTAGGGTGCCCACCCTGGCGCCATCTTGCTGTGTGTGCTTCATTAAGCGGCTCTGGGAGCCCAGGAGCCACGCCGGGGGCTCTGCCACGCCGGGGGCTCTGCCACGCTGTGAACTCTGCCACGCCAGGGGCTCTGCCACGCTGTGAGCTCTGCCACGCCGGGGGCTCTGCCACGCCGGGGGCTCTGCCACGCCGGGGGCCCTGCCACGCCGGGGGCTCTGCCACGCTGTGAACTCTGCCACGCCGGGGGCTCTGCCACGCCGGGGGCTCTGCCACGCTGTGAACTCTGCCACGCCGGGGGCTCTGCCACGCCGGGGGCTCTGCCACGCTGTGAACTCTGCCACGCCAGGGGCTCTGCCACGCTGTGAGCTCTGCCACGCCGGGGGCTCTGCCACGCTGTGAACTCTGCCACGCCGTGAGCTCTGCCACGCCGTGAGCTCTGCCACGCCATGAGCTCTGCCACGCCGGGGGCTCTGCCACGCTGTGAACTCTGCCACGCCGTGAGCTCTGCCACGCCGTGAACTCTGCCACGCCGTGAGCTCTGCCACGCCGTGAGCTCTGCCACGCCATGAGCTCTGCCACGCCGGGGGCTCTGCCACGCCGTGAGCTCTGCCACGCCGTGAGCTCTGCCACGCCATGAGCTCTGCCACGCCGGGGGCTCTGCCACGCCGTGAGCTCTGCCACACCATGAACTCTGCCACGCCGGGGGCTCTGCCACGCCAGGGGCTCTGCCACGCCGTGAGCTCTGCCACGCCGTGAACTCTGCCACGCCGGGGGCTCTGCCACGCTGTGAACTCTGCCACGCCGGGGGCTCTGCCACACTGTGAGCTCTGCCACGGACCATGAGCTCTGCCACGCCATGAGCTCTGCCACGCCAGGGGCTCTGCCACGCCGGGGGCTCTGCCATGCTGTGAGCTCTGCCACGGACCATGAGCTCTGCCACACCGTGAGTTCTACCATGGACCGTGAGCTCTGCCACGCCGTGGGCTCTGCCACGCCGTGGGCTCTGCCACACCAGGGGCTCTGCCACGCCGTGGGCTCTGCCACACCGGGGGCTCTGCCACGCCGTGGACTCTGCCATGCTGGGGGTCCCCGGGAGACAGTGACCCTCAGCAAAAGGCAGAGACGATGCGGAGAAGGGAGGCGCAATCAAGCAGGAAGCGCGGGAACGCGTTGGGCTTGGCAGTGTAGCTGGGAGGGTGGGTGAGGAGCGCACTGTACCTGTTCTATTACAATAACGCCTGACCGTCCACGCTGGCGTCAGAGCCAGGATAAAGCCGGCCTTCTCCTGTGCTGTCCTTGGCGACATTGTAAGAGGCCATAAATACCTTGGAAAGTAATTTGCTACGAGTCATAACACTCCTTATCTTCTTTGACCTTCTTTTTCCCAACTTGGGGGATTTTGTCTCCAGAGAAAGGCCCCTTGCCCCCTTGTGCCCTCCTGGGGAAGGGGTCCCCTGACTCTGCCCTGTGGTGGAGCCGCAGGCTGCCTCGGTGCCCTGGCTGGCCCCCTAGCAGCTGGTGCTTCAGAGGGAGGAACCAGGTCACTGGACGGGAGCTGACTCATTGCCATGAGCTGGCCTCCGCTGAATTCTGGAACTGTCTTACAAGCCTCTGCTTTGCATGAGTTTTGTCTTGAAGGCACCTGAAATCACAAGGCGAGCGGTTCAAGGTCACCTCTGTCCAGCTGCCCGGGAGCTATTCAAATGCATTCAGCCCGGGGCACCGGGAGCCTGGCTGTTCCTAGGCAATTTCTGTGACAACGGCTAAAGCCGGCTTGGAATGTGGGGATCAGCAGTCCCGGGGTGTTTTCCCAGAGTCAAATGACCTCCCAGCCTGGCCGTTTGTGTAAGCAGGAGAGCTCAGCCCCGCCTCCGGGACGGCCTTGGGGGTCACGGCCGCAGGACCCCTCTGAGCAGCCCCCCAGGGCTGGGACCCCCCCCAAGCGACCCTCCCCCACGCCGCACAAAGTGAGGAATTCCACCATGAGCTCACCCAGACCCTGCGCCGTCCCCGCAGAGGAGACCCGGCCCCGCGCCTCCCACTGGGCTCCGTCGCCCGCGAGGGCCCAGGGCACCTGGGCTGACCCCGGCTGGGGGCGGGGGGCAGGGTGGCGGCCGTCCTCGTCACTGCCGCCCCTCCTGTTCCCGGTGGGGACACACGGCTCCCGTGCCGGGCGTCCTGTGCGCACTGCCACCGGCTCAGAAGGGCGAGCAAGCCCGGGTCCCCCCGGAGCGTGCCCCAGGACCTTGACCTCGGAGTTCTCAGTGTGTGGTCCCGCTGGCCCCCATCTTGCTGCAGCCCAGGGCGGTCTGCAGGGGCCTCTCGGTGCCCCAAGCTCATCATCCTGCCGAGAGACCAGCGCCGGGACCCCCACCCACCCACGGGAGCAGGGGGGGGGCCCGGCCGGTGCCTCACCCCAGGTACCCGACCCCTGGCCGGGCCGCCATTTCCCTTGATTCACTCTGACTCCACGTGCTGTCTGCAGAAAGAGGAGCAGGAGGCGGGGGGGGGGGGGGGGGAGAGCCGGGGCAGCTGGGGGTCCCCGTGGCTAGGGGGGCGGGGCAGGTGAGCAGGGCACTGCCGCCCCTCGGAGCTGGCCTCCACAGCTCCACAGCCTCCCGGTGTCTGGAGGCCCACGAAATAACTAACTCCACGATGCTGCCTGCTGCCTGGGCAGCTGCAGGACTGGGAGTGGACTTTTCTCCAGCCATGCGAGGACTTGGGATACGGATTCCCCTACCAAGTCCCTGTCAGCCACGCCGGGCCTCGGCTGCGTGGTCCCCTTGTGGTTCACTTCCCCTGTTTTGCCTCTCTTGATTGCAGCTCTGGTGGCTGCTGCTCCCAGGGAGGGGTCCACGCGCCCCCAGGGAGGCGTCCACCCCCCCAGGGAGGCATCCACGCACCCCCAGGAAGGCCTCCATCCCCCCAGGGAGGAGTCCACCCCCCAGGAAGGCCTCCTCCCCCCCAGGCGTCCACCCCCCCCCAAGGCGTCCACGCCTCCAGGGAGGGGTCCACCCCCCCAGGAAGGCCTCCACCCCCCCCCAAGGCATCCACCCCCCCAGGAAGGCCTCCACCCCCCAGGGAGGGGTCCACTTCCCCCCCCAGGAAGGCCTCCACCCCCCCAGGGAGGGGTCCACCCCCCCAGAAAGGCCTCCACCCCCCCCCAGGTGTCCACCCCCCCCAGGAAGGCCTCCACCCCCCAGGGAGGGGTCCACCCCCCCAGGAAGATGTCTACCCCCCCAGGAAGGCATCCACACACCCCAGGGAGGCCTCCACCCCCCAGGGAGGCGTGGGCTGGTCTTTAGCTGGGCAGGGAGGCTGAAGGGGCAGAACTAGGAGGCTGCAACTCCCAGGCAGCAGAGCCAGCACGGGGCTCCTGGTACCCAGAGGCCCGAGGCCCCGCCGGGGAGCCCCGCTGTGGGAGGGCACTGGTGCAGGCACAGAGTGCGGATGTGTCTCCGCAGGAGGCTGAAGGAAGTGGCAGGCCCTTGCACCGCAGAGATGGGGGGCGGGGGGGGGAACCCTCCCTGGACGCCCCGTGGGAAGTTTGGTTCCTGAACATCACAAGGACTTCTCCCTGTCCAGGCTGCTCATCCAGGTGACCTTTCACCTGGACAGGTGGATTGCAGGGTCCTGAGGGATTGGGAAGCATGGGCCCCCAGGGGAGGAAGTGGGCACTCCCTGTCCTCACTCTCCGTCTCTCCTGGGTCCCCCGTCTGCCCCCCCCCCCCAGTCGGGGAGAGGAGGAAGGGGGTGGAGGGGAAGGAGAGAAGGGGATGGGAAGGGAGGGAAGTGGCGTTGATGGCCAGCGTGGCCGGGCCCATGGCTTCCCAGCCAGAGAGAGCCACAGGACTCGACGGCCGTGGCGGGCTGGCTCCTCTGGTGCTGACCTCGGCCAAGCGAGGGGACGGGGCGGGCGTGGACGGGGCGGCCGTGGACGTGTTGGCGTTTATGCGGGGCCTGGGACGAGGCCTGTTCATCTACTTCTTAGGAGATGCACCTACACGTGTTTTAACGGAGGGTTTTTCCCCCAGATGTTGAAGCTCAGACTTGGAGCGTGCCAGGCAAGCGATTCTCAGGTGGAACACAGACCCTGGCGTGCGGCGGTGCTCACTAAATATTTGTCAAACCCACCCAAGTTTGCGCCATGTATGGCTTCTATGAAACCAGTTTCCTTGTCTCTTCTGTTTGGTCACTTCTCTGAACCTCTGCATCCTGGAAAGCGGGGTTTTCTGTAGGGCGTGAGCAATACCTGCCTCCAGAACTTTCTTTGCCTTGTCTCCAGCCATGGCAGCTCTGACCTGCTGAATTTCCACTTCACTGAAGGTGCCAGGAGCTCGGGCTCCTCCCAGGCCTGGCGTCGCCCACTGGGACCAACCGGTCTGCCTGCTTTAGTCGGTCTCTCTGGGCTTCCTCACCCCTCTGCGGACCTGAGCCTTTTTGTTCCTCCTCCCGTGTCTTCCGGGGAGAGAGGCCGGCCCGGGCCCTGGCGGCGCCAACGTTCCTGTGGGCGCCATGTTGCCGGTCCTGACCTCACACGTGTGCACTGGTGCCCCTGGGGCTGTCTTGGGTCTTTCCTCACTCCGAGTCGCCCCTTCGGTTTGGGAGTCTTGTGGAGAGGCCTTGAGATGTGCTATGGATCTGGGGTGCAGATCAGACCTGCGGCACGTGGCCAACCCACTTTAACAGAGATGTTGGAGGTGTGGGGGCCAAAAGACAGGGGAGATAAGAACGACGGCAGGTCAGAGGGAATAATGAAGGGCAAGCTTATTTCAGCCAACTTCTAAACCAGACAAGAGGTTATTGAGATGAGTCCGAGAGCCGGGTGCTGGTGTCGGGCCCGTCGTCCTGGCTAAGCTGAGGTCTGAGGGTCGTGGTTGGAAGGCAGCTGGGGCAGGAGAGTCTGTGAGCCTCTCATCTCCACTTAAGCACCAAAAAAGCTAGAGGAGAGCTGTGGCACGCGTGGTAGAGCGCCAGCCGTGCGCGTCACAGCCCCCCCGAAGGAGGCGTAAGGCAGGTGGCTGTCCGCGGCCGTGCCGGGGCAGGTGGCGCCCCGGACTCTCGCGGCGGGCGCCTCCGGGACGGGGGCCCGGGACGGGGGCCCGGAGGAGCCAGCCGGCGCCCGCAGCGCCGAGGCTTTGCCTGGCACCCCGACGCCGGGTCTCCGAGGAGTTGGTTGTGGCACCCGTGGGAGGCTCTGTGCTTGGGAGGGCCCGCGAGCAGCTCCCCTTCTCCCTGGGCACCCCTGAGGCGCGGCGTGGGCGGGCAGGTGTCCTGCCTGCGGGAGCAGCCCCAGGGGCGCTTCACGGGGTCCCCAGGACCCGTCCCCCCCCCCCCGCCCCCACAGCGATCCTTCTGAAAACATGCATCCGTCGGCTCGGTTCTGCACGGACCTCCTCAGAGTCCCCTCGTGGGTTATGAGGCAGGAAGCACAGGGGCGCCTTGTCCTGCACCCGCCTTCCAGCCTCTACTGCCCCCGCCCTGCCCACGCCCTGCCCCGCTCACGCCCAGCCTCCCTTCCCCCACCCCCTCCCGCCTCCACTGCCCCTCCCCCTCCCTTCCCCCTCCCCCTCCCGCCTCCACTGCCCCTTCCCCCTCCCCCTCCCGCCTCCACTGCCCCTCCCCCCTCCAGCGCGCCAGCCCCCCCTCCCACCTCTGGTCTGAGAGTGGCTTCGTGGCCAGGGCTCCGGCAGCCGGCTGTCCCCTCCGACGGGCCCCTGTTCTTTCCGATGGCACTGCTGCCCTCCTCCCCCTCCCCCCCCAGCCCGAGGGCTGCCAGGCGGCCCTGCTGCGCTGGGCCCGCCCTGCCCTCTCTGCACGGGGGGTGGGGGGGGGAGGGCACTGTGCACCCGCAGAGCATTCCCAGAGCCGCAGGGAGGCGGGAAGCGCCCGGGGGCAGCGCGCCCAGGCCTGGCGGCTGCCGGGGAGACCCCAGGCTCCAGCCCTATCTCAACGCGGACGCCCTCCCAGCTACGGGCAAGGCCCAACGCGGACGCCCTCCCAGCTACGGGCAAGGCCCGGACGGGAGGGAGGCTCGCGGGCCAGGCCGGCCTGGGCGTGCACGGGAGGCCACATCTGAAAAACAACCTCCGCAGAGAGGGCAGGGAGCTGCTTGCAGGCCGCGGGGCCCCGCCCGGGAAGCTCCGGGCCCGCGTTCAAGTCCTACTACCGCCGAGAGGAAAACCACGGAACGGCCCCCGACGCCACCATTTCATCTGTTCAGATCGTGCCCGTCAGCGCGGGTCCTCCGCGACTCGTGGCGTCTCGGCCTACCCTTCAGGTGTTTACCCCTGGGTAATAAGACAAGTGCAATCCACGAGTAGAGGAGACGTGCTTGCTCTTTCTCCCAGCGTTGGGCTGCAGAGCCTCTGGAGCAGAACCCAGAAGCCAGGAGGAGAGGGAGGACGGCCCGACCGGGGACGAGGGACTCCCCAGGTCCAGGACGCCCACAGCGCCGTCTCTGAACCCGCCCTCGGCTCCTTGTCTCACTTGGTCAGTCCACAGACACTGACGGGGCGCTGCCGGCCCCCAGGGCCTGGCCTGGGCTGCGGTGCTCTGCTCCTGGGCAGGCGCGCGGGACTCCGCCTGGCTCTGGCAGCCAGGAAGTCCTGAGCAGAGCAGCCCGGCAGCTTCGGGATCTGCATCAGAAAGCACGTGAAGCTCAAGTCAGACACTGGATATTCGGGTGTTGGGCGAGGGATATCACAGGGGTTCCCCCGCGGGAGAAGGGTCAGGTGCAGGCCTGCACCTCAGTCTAGACCTGCAGTGGAGAGGAGACAAGCACCAAGTCCAGACCTAAGAAGAATCTCAGGACGGCCCCGAGCAGTCAGCCTTCTCTGAGAGACGCCGACCTTCAGACTCAGTGTAGCCGCCCACGTTAATGGGACCTGAGACTCAAAAATGTTACAGTGATGACAGCCAGTTTAAGCTGGGAGATGTTTAAAACTAGAGAGGAAAAGGGACTCGGGCAGGCAGAACCCGTTCCTAGGAGCTTCCGTTCTGTCTTATTTACACCTTTTGTTTTTAAAGAAATATAATATCCCAGGTTAAACCTCAGCCCTGTAAACTATCACCCTGTTCAACAGTCCAGGAATGGTCACCAGCAGAAAAGCGGAGTCTATCCCACAAGTTCATTTTAAATATTTTTTACATACCCACCAAGACACACCCAGACATTTCGCAACTGGTTTTCATCCTTCGTTTTCAAGAGCCACAAGCCGTACCTCCTGCTGGCCACGCACCTCTCCTAAGCCTGCCTTCCGGTCGCCCACCCCGCCCTCTCCTCAGAACACCTCGGACACCTGTCTCTCTTGCTCTCCCTGCCCTTACTCCCAACTCCCACCAATTCTGGTTTGACTATGGGATCACTGCCAGTCAGCTTTGTGTCACTGTAACAAAACGCCCGAGGTGGCCACCCTGCAAAGAAGAAAGGTTTGTTTCCGAGGTTTCGGTCCAGGGTCGGTTGGTCTTGTTGGTATGGATGGGGTCAGTGGTCTTGTTGATCATGGCGGAGACAGCTGCTCCCCTCCTGCTGGCCAGGAAGCAGGAAGCCATTCTGAGACCCCAAAGACCTGACATCCTCCCACCGGGCCCCCCTCCTAACCGTCCCCACCTCCCCCCACCGCAGTGAGATCTACCGGGCGCCCCTCCTAACCGTCCCCACCTCCTCCCACCGCAGTGAGATCTACCGGGCCGCCCCTCCTAACCGTCCCCACCTCCCCCCACCGCAGTGAGATCTACCGGGCCGCCCCTCCTAACCGTCCCCACCTCCCCCCCACCGCAGTGAGAGGTGAGGCCGTGGCACATGGGCCCTTGGGGGTCACCCCAGATCCATCCTATAGCCCCCGCCCCACCTCGATAAGCCGAACAGTCTGTTTTACTAAGTGTTTAGGGGAATTAGAGGAAAGTGATTTGAGAGGATGGCATAGCTTCTCCTGTATACGTGTTAACCCAACAGCACGCAACTAGACGTGAAGTAGGACTTGTCTCAACACATTGCCTACCGGGTGAAGAAAGCCTCTCTGAGGGGTAACTTGTGTCATACCTGGAGCCAGACGGCCCCCCTCTCTACTCCCCTCTTTCCAGCCCTCTTCTACACTATCGAAGGAATTTGTTTCTTTATGCCTCTGGACCCCAAAGGCTTGTCAGTAAAACCATATTCCAAAAAACTTGTGCATTTTATTTCATTCATTAAAAAAACATTCTTCTCGGGGTGGGGGTAGCTGGGTGCATTGATGCCAAACACAGGGGCCACACTTCCCAGCCTCCTGACGGCGGTGTTTTGGGGTCCCCTTGTCCTTCCTGATTCCTGGACTGCAGATGTAATGGCTGGTGTTCCAGTAGCTTTATTGGGCCTTAGGAATGGAAGCCAGAGCGTGTATGTGCAAGCGTGTGTGCGTGTGCGTGCGTGTGTGCGTGCGGTTCAGGGGTAGCGTGTGTGCTTTGTATGCACAAGCTCTTGGGTTCCGTCTGACTCGAGCACCCAATGAAATCAAGCAGCATAAATACGTCTTCTTTATGGTGGGATGGTTTTAAACCCCGAGGTGAACATGAAGGAACGGAGCCCCTTCCCCAGCCCGGCCCCGGGTTGAGCGGTGGAGCGGCGGGGCACTGACGCTGGAGCACAAAGCACGGGGCGGCCCGCGGGGAAGCCGGCCCGGGGCGCGGCTCCCTGCGTCTGCGGGGCCTGGCGCGCGTGGCTACTCAGGAGGCCGAGAGCGAGGATCCCAGCGCCAAGCCAGCCCGGCGGGAACGCCCGCGCGACGCTCCGGTTAACACCCGAAGGCCAGAGCGGCTCTGTGGCTCAAGAGGTGGAGCACCGGCCCGGAGCACCGCGGCTCAGGGCGAGACGGGAGCCCCGGCCCCTTGCGTTTCAGACCCACGTGGACGCCACCACGCCTGCCCGCCGCCGGTGGGAGCTCGCAGGGCTCCTGGTCTTTCCGGAAGGTCTGGGCGGAAGGAGCTTCGCCGGATCCGGACACGGAGGACCCGGGGATCGTTTGGGTGATCGTGTCAGGTCCTACCACCGTCAGCGTGGGGTTACGGGGCCCGGGAGGCCCCAGCCCCCCAGCCCCGAGGCGGCCAGCTCGGAGGGCGAACTTACGTGAGCCCCGCATGTCAGAGCCGGGCGCGGGCCGGTCAGGGGCCCACGCAGATCCCCCCCACCTCCTCCTCGAGGGCACAGTGACAGTGACCACAGTGGTGACCCGGGCTCAGGTGGGAGGGAGGTCCCTGGCCAGGAGCCCCTCAGCCCCGTCCACGCCCCGTCCATGCCCCGTCCACACCCCATCCATGCCCATCCACGCCCCGTCCACGCCCCGGCCATGCCCATCCACGCCCAGTCCATGCCCCGACCACGCCCCATCCACACCCCGTCCACGCCCCGTCCACGCCCCGGCCATGCCCGTCCACGCCCCGTCCACCGCCCGTCCACGCCCCGTCCACGCCCCGTCCACGCCCCGTCCACGCCCCGTCCACGCCCCGTCCACGCCCCGGGAGGGTGGCCGGCAGTGCGGGTCCGGCGGGAGCAGGAGGGCCTGGCCGCACAGCGGGGCTGCGCTCCGTCCCCAGTGTGCTCCACCTTCATCGTCCGGGCAGCGCTCAGTTCCAGGCGCCCCGGCCGGGGGGCTGGCCTGGGCTTGGGGGGGGGGAAGCCGGCAGCGCCCAGGCCCTCGGCACACACAGGGGCTGGGGCTGCCGTCTGCAGAGTAGAAGATGGAATGAAGAATAAGTAGGCCCCACACACCTCTGAATCCTTGGCAAATTTTTGTGCCAGTTCCGGGGCTTGAACTCAGGCCTGTGTGCCGTTCCTAAGTGTTTTTACTCAGGGCCAGTGCTTCACGTCCAGCTTTTCCCTGCTAATTGGAGATAAGAGTCCCACGGACTTCCCTGCCCAGGCTGGCTTCGAACCGTGATCCTGGGATGTCAGCCTCCGGCGTCGTGGGTGGGATCAGCTGCGCGAGCTGCCAGAGCCCGGCTTGTGCTCGGCAGCTTGTTTACTTTGCTTTGAAAACAATTGCAAGATCTCACCCAACACCGGCGGTCAACGTGCTGGGACAGAGCGCCCCGCGTCCCGGAAGAAGAGGCCGAGCCCTGAGCCAGCCTGCCTCCCCTCCCTCCCTCCCTCCCTCCCTCCCTCCCTCCTCTCCCTCCCTCCCTCCCTCCTTCCCACTCTCTCTTCCTCCCCTTTCGCTCCCTCCCTCCCTTCTTCTCTCCCTCCCTCTCTCCCTCCTTCCCTCCCTCCCTCCCTCCCTTCTTCTCTCCCTCCCTCTCTCCCTCCTCCCCTCCCTCCCTCCCTCCCTCCCTCCCTCCCTCCCTCCCTCCCTCCCTCTTTTCTCCCTCAGCCTTCCTCTGTCCCTCCTTCCCCTCCTTCCCTCCCTGTCTCCCCTCCCCTCCTTCCTCGTGGATCCGGAGCCCTTGGTGACGAGTCCAGCCCCCCCCCGCCCCCCCCCCGCAGCCGGCAGCCAGCACGGTGGACGGCCGGCGTGACGCTTCCTGGCAGCTCCTGTGCGGTTCAGTCCTCAGGAGACGCTGTGGCGAATCTCAACATTGTCGAGATGGGAGCAAAAGGCCAAGGAAACTCAGGCAGGGAGAGGGAGGAGAGCTCGGGAGAGGAAACTCAGGCAGGAGAGGGAGGAGAGCTCGGGAGAGGAGCGCGCAGGCCAAAGGAACGCCTCCCCCTCTCCTGTCCCCCAGAATAAAACCTCCCCGACGGGCCCGCGGCCTCCCCCGTCATGGACAGAGGCCCAGGCGAGCGCGTTTGTTCCTCGTACACAGGTGGGGAGCCTGGCTGCGCCTTTCTTCTCCTCTGAGAGGCAGACAGGCTGCGGCGGCCCTCGAAGCCTCCCGCTGGCCGTCGCCGTTTGGATTCTGGGGCCCCGGGGTGCGGCGGGTTCTGGGGCGCCAGCCCCTTACCTGGCTTTGGGGGGGACCCTTTCCCGCGTGCGCGGTCGGGCCGGGCACGGCGTCACCGACCGTGGCGTGTGCTGGGGGAGAAGGGCTCTGGGGACGCCGTCTGTCCCGGAAGATGGGGCGGAAGTCACGGGGCTCCCGTGGTCAGAGCCGCGTGGGCACCGCGCACCCCCGGGACACGCGCTTCGCCGTGGAGCCCCGGTGTCCGCGCTCACGGGCCCGGACCAGGAGCTGTGCGGGCAGAGGAGGCGGCGGCAGAGGCGGGCGGGCGGGCGGGCGGCCGGGGCCTCTCGGGGTCACAGCTCACTGGGCAGCGTCACCCCAGGTCGGGCCGAGTCACGGGAAGGAGATGGGGACCCGGGGCCGCACCGAGGGGGGCCGGGCGCTGGCCGGGCCCACGGACCCCGGGCGCCCGCGGAGTCCCCGCCACCCACGCGAGCGCGGCCGAGGGGCGAGAGGGGCGGTGTGGATTCCGCGAAGCCATCGGACGCCCCGGCTCCCGGCCACAGTCCCGCGTGGCCGCGGCCGGGACGGGCAGCTCGCGGTCCCGGGAGCGGCCTCACTCCACCGCGCCACCGCGCGTCAGAGCCCCATCCCCCCCCACCGTGCGTCCCGACGGCGCGCACACGCCACACGCGCCACGCACTCACGTGCACACGCGCGCACACACCACGCACACGTGCACACACGCACACGCGCCACGCACACGTGCACACGCGCACACACCGCACACATGCACACGCGTCAGAGCCCCACCCCCCAACCGTGCGTCCCGACGGCGCGCACAACGCACACGTGCCACTCACACGTGCACACGCGCACACACACGCACACATGCACACACGCACACACGCCATGCACACGTGCACACGCGTCAGAGCCCCACCCCCACCGTGTGTTCCGACGGCGTGCACACGCACACGCACACACACGTGCACACGCGTCAGAGCCCCACCCCCCACCACCGTGTGTCCCGACCCGCGTGCACATGCACACGCGCACACACACGTGCACACGCGTCAGAGCCCCACCCCCACCACCGTGTGTCCCGACGGCGCGCACTCACGCCCACTGTGCACACACACTGTGCGTCCTGACAATGCGCACACACGCGCACACAGTGCGTGCACACGCACACGCGCCATGCCCACATGCACACACATGTGCACACGCACACGCGCACACACGCACACTGTGCATCCTGACAATGCGCACACACGTGCGCACACTGCGTCCTGACGATGCACACACACACGTGCATGCACACACACTCGCACATGCGCACCACACACGCACATGCATGCACACACGCACACACGCACATGCACACGCAGCGCACACACACGCACATCGGGGACCCTCGGTCTGCGCCCCCCTCTCCCGCCCCCCTCTGGGTCACGGTGGGGCCCGAAGAGACGAACCCCAGGCGGGTCCACGCCCCGGGCAGCCACGCGGCAGGGCAGGGGGGCGCGTCACCCGGGCGGTCGGGGCGGACGTGACGCGTCTGCGACCGCGTGGGGCGGGCAGGGCGCTCCCTCTGCCTGGGGCCCGCCGTCGTGGGTGCGTTTGCTTCTGAAACGGCGCGCGGTCAGCCGGGCAGCCGGTCCGGAGGCGGCGGGGGCGGGAGGCGCCTCCCCCTGCCGTGGGAAGGGAGCCGGGGGGCCGTGCCACGGAGGAGCACCCCGCTCGTGGCTGTTCTGACGCTGTGATCAGAGCCTGGCCCCAAAGCACAGACAGACAGGCGCCACCAGCTTCCACCGGCCACGGGGCCCACGCAGCCTCCCGGGGCAGGAAGGTGCAGAGAAGGCGGCCGGCCGGGCCCCGCGGGGCCGGGAGGGGGTCGTCGAGGCCCGGGGCCGGGAGGGGGTCGTCGAGGCCCGGGGCCGGGAGGGGGTCGTCGAGGCCCGGGGCCGGGGGGCTGGCCTTCCCTGCTGAGCACAACGCTCTGTGCACATCACTTGCGATCTCTCTCGAGAACCTCAGGGAACTGCTCCGACGGGCCTGCGTCCGGGTCTGGGTATCGCACTCTGCCGTCCTGAGCAGGGAAGTTTCTAGAACGCAGAGCACATGTCTATCTTGAAGCTCTCACCTTTGGCCCCGAACCAAGACTTTTAAACCAAGAAACTCACGGGGCGCTCTCTGGGCGCGACCCCCCCGCCTTGACCCTTGGCGGAAGCTGGAGAGGGTTCCGGTAAAGCCGGCAGACAGGAAGCCTGGGGCGCAGTGGCCGCAGGTTCGGGGCTCCGTACCGACCAGCCGTGCGGCCTCCGCGGGGGGGAAGGTCCCTCCCGCTCCGCGGCTCCGCGGCCCGCCTGCCAGAGGGATTCCTCCCGCGTGGCTTGGACGGCACCCAGCCCGGGATTACTTATTCCAAAAGGGCACTTGTTCCTTTGTTTGCTGGCCTCAGGGGAACCCCAGACATTTTATGATGTGGGGGGGGGGCTGGGCCTGCCGGGCAGCTGGCGCCCGCGTCCTTGGCTCCGGCCCGGCCTCTCGGTGGAGGTCATCCTCCCCCTTGTTCTGTGGTGAGAGTCCTCCCTGGGAAGCGCTCACGGGACAATGGCTCCCTTTGACGGGGAGAGGAGAAGTCCCTCCACACCTGGCAGGCGGTCCCTGAGCTCAGTGACGTCCGTCCCGGGGAATTCCCTTAAACCAGGGCTTATTTTTAGCAACTTAGTGCGTGGACATGTACATGGACGTTCGTGTCAGTCCGTGTTTTATGACTGCCCCAAGCATCAGAGCGCATAACCTCGCCGAGGACGGTTTCTGCGTGGGGTGGGGGGGATG